>NC_135172.1:1753784-1801284 GCF_041146795.1 Maylandia zebra
AGTAGATTAAAGTATATGATATCTAAAGATGGACACTCACATCCAATCTGGTCTGAAGGATGAACATCGTGAGGTTCCACAGTCAAAGTCTACAAAACTCACATAGACCAAGAACACCAAGAACACTAAACTTTAAGCAGTATGCTTGACAGAGCTTTGTATGTGTTCTGTCTGTAGCTGCCCATATTCACTATGTTTTCCACTTGTCTGTACCCTATCTCCATCGTCTGAACTGTAATGCACACTGTCAGTCACTGGACACCACATATACATGAATAACAGAGAATAAAGAACCATCCAATACACTTTTTATCACATTAAATGCTTACATTAGAACACCCTTTCACACACTCTTTATCCCACAACATTCAGAACTTGTTCCAAATGTCACCAAATCATCATGTTCAGCACGACGGCAGTAAGGACTAATGTGAAATATCAGAGCATCACAGTCGCAGGTGTCAGAGTGTGGAACGACTGTGTAGATGAAGTGAAAAGAACATCAATACACATCTGTTTAAAAACATTGCATCCATACGGGAAATGCTGTTCTCAGTGATCGAGGTGTCTCACTGTATTTTAAGATCGAGGTCCAACATCTCTAAAGTTAGAAATATCCTGTCTTAGAGTGACGCTGAAAAACTAGTTCATGCATTTATTACTTCCAGGCTGGACGGCTGTAATTCATTATTATCAGGATGTCCTAAAAACTCCCTGAAAAGCCTTCAGCTAATCCAAAATGCTGCAGCAAGAGTCCTGACAGGGACTAGAAAGAGAGCAGATTTCTCCTGTTTTGGCTTCCTGTTAAATCCAGAATTCAAAATCCTGCTCCTCACATACAAGGTCTTAAATAATCAGGCCCCATCTTATCTTAATGACCTTGTAGTACCATATCACCCTATTAGAGCACTTCGCTCTTCAATATTAATACTATACAAAGAATAAAACTACTTCTACTAAATGTAAAACTGGAATCCCATTTTCTCAAAGTTCTGCTTCTTTGGGATGCAGAACTGTACTGGGATCCCCACGTTGGTAAGAATACATCACATGAACAAAGGAGTGAATGTTGGCAGCGTAGTGAAGCAGAAAACGTTGTTGTAAGACTATTTTATTAACCTGCCTATCAATCTGTTTTCCCTCTTCATGCCTTTTCCTCTTTTTCCTTCCCTCTTCTCCTTCTTCTCACCACCATCTGTTTCTTGTCCTGCAGCATTCCTGTTCTTCCCAAGAGGATTCTGACATGTGGTTTTAATGAACTAACACGCAGTTACTTTTATCTTTCCCTATCTCATTGTGTTCTCTGTTCCCCAATGCATGAGAGCCTTTCCAAACAAACAGCACATACACACACATACGTATGTGGGTCTGTGCATAGCCTTTTTCTTTTTTAATCTGCTTTATCGTCCGGTTGGGTATGTTTTTATTTTTTTAGCCGCACTTGGTTTATGTTTTTAGTGGGATTAAGAATAAATCTGACTTTGAGTTCTGACCAGAACAGAGCTGATTTTTTTGTTTGTTTGTTTTTCTGGCAGAAAAGAGAAATCGGGAAGAATAAATCCCAGAACAGCAAAAGTACTCTAACAACTGAACGTTTGGCAACATCATAGCGTGTTCCTATTGTTCTCCATTTGGCCTCCAGATTGTGCCCCATGTCTTGTAGACAGACCCCACTTTGTGATTAGTAGACTTTACAAATTTGGCAATTAGTGACTCATCATAGTTCTGATCTTCATATAAGCATAAGACAGCATGCAGATGTCTCTGTGTAGCATACTGAGTACCAGGTAAGTGTGCAGGTTAAAGACTTTGTCTGCAAATGAAGTGGTCTCCTGTTTACTCCTGTGTATCCGAGGATTTCCTTTTCACAGTGGGAGAGTTTCTTTTTAATGTTTTGTAAAGATTTCAGGTGCATGTGTTTGTAACAGTTCATCATATTTATGTTAACCTGAATCATACTGTTACACTGGTTTTATTGTTTCATATTTGAGAAGCGCTTTACGCTACATCCAGTCATCCACCAATTCTTACACTGGTGTGATGTTTAGGTTAGTCTACCAGTAGCACTTAGTGAAGCTCTTAGTCTCATTGTTATTTCTGAACTGTTTGAGAACTGATTCTCACCTGCCTGTGTCCACATTTGTGTGGATATACTGTCCATACTGCAGTTTGATATACTGTTTCCTGTCTTGCAGTGACATGGCTTCTGAGGGAGCAAGGTTACGTCGCCTCTTTGCCTGGTTTGACCCTGAGAGTGTTGCGGTGAGATTTAGACACAACTAAGCTGCTTGGCTGAAGCTCACTTGTAACTTCATATATATTATTCAGTGGTTGTCTTTTGCGCAGGTGCTCACCATCCTGTTGGGGCTGTTCCAGGTGCTGTTCTCTGCCCCGTTTGCTTACATTGACCAAAGTCTTCCAAAACTCTTCATACTGCCACTAGTCTTAGGAATTGTGGTATGTACTTCATGATTCCTCCACCAATTTGCAGCCATAACGTAACATTCACACACATTCACACTCTGATGGACGCTTCAGAGAACAACTTTGGGTTAGCATCTTGCCCAGGATCTTGACACTCAGACTGGAGGAGCCAAGCATTGAACCACCAACCTTCCAATGTGTAGATGTCCTGCTCTAGGGCGTACGTTCAGAACCTGAGAGCAAGGCTACACCCATATGGGAGATTGTCCCGGGAAAATTTGCTTCAGGCCCAGGAACGTCAGCAGAGCTTGCACAACAGAGGGGCTAGGCTCAGACAGTTTTTGATTGTATTGCTTCTTTCTTCTAGCTCAAGGATCCTTGCTAAGTGGCAAGGACCCTTTGTGGTCACATGGCGATTGGGTGATCTTGACTAATAAGTAGTGCGATCGGACAGGGACATGCAGATATACCACTAAGTCGAAGCGTATAGAGAGGCTGGACAACCCTTCTCACTCCCAAAGCGTAACATTTTACGCTAGGTGACAAATCGTCACCATATTACGTTTTCGGCTACCCACCACGTTCCTAAATGACGACCTCGGAAAAAAGAGGACATATGAGAACCGTCTGGACTGAATCTACACATGTTCGCTCTTTTTCTTCAAATCGCTTAGAAACACGCTATTTAACATCATTAAAGTCCTGGATAAGATCAGGAATAAGGTTATGGTCAGGGCTAGGGATAAGGTTAGGTTTAGGGCTGGAATACAGGGCTGGAACGTCTATTACTGCGGGAGCATCATTGCACTGGATTCCAGCCATAACCCGCCGCGTACCATAAGAACGCCGAAGGTCTCCTTTCGCGTTCCTCAGGAACGCCGCGGGACGTGACAAAACGTCGACATGTTACGCCTTGGGAGTGAGAACGCTCTGGGCTGGAACAGCTTCTCAGATGAGACTGGTGAAGGAAAGATGAGTCGTCAGAGGTGCCAGATTCGACCATTCCTGTCTTGCTCCATTGTGATGACCATCTCACACAGGCCCACATAGCAGATGTTGCTGTACTGCAACAGCACTTTGCAGATGTGTTCTCCCCCTGCCTGGTTGTACTACACTCATAGAGCACTGTTGAAATGTGCTCTGGCGTGGTGGTGCAGTCACGCACCTATTGGTTACCTGAACATGTAAGACAAATTTATCAGAAGGAGGTGGCGTCTATGCTGGAGGTGGGAGTGATAGAGCCCTGCAGTTCCTGGTGTTGCTCCATAGTACTTGTGGTGAGGAGAAATGGGTCTTTATGGCTCTGTGTGGGATACCACAAGCTGTCAGGTTGATGTTTATTCCAAGCCCCAGTTTGACAAGCTACTGGTCCAGTTAGGCACTGCTTGTTTTTTCACAACGCTGGATTTGACCATGGGCTACTGTGTCCGGGAGTCCCTGAGGCAGGAGGGCTCATAGCCAACCCAAAAAGAAGTGAGCACATTGATGGAGGGCGGCACACTATCTGGGGCATCACCTGGGAGGCAGGCAGGTGCGCCTGCAGACAGACAAAACTACAGCCATCGTCCCAGAACCAAAAAAGAGGTGAAGCAGTTTTTGGGTCTGACTGGCAACTGCTGCTAGTTCATGCTTAGTTTCGTGGTGCAGACCAGCAACCTATCTGATCTCACTCACAAAGATGCCACACACCCAGGTCAGTGGATGTGTAGCCGCTAAGGCTGGTAGGCCTGCTGTTGACTACACCCGTCGCCTCCCCCTCTAACTCTTCTTGCTGTTGGGACTGCAATATAAATATCAGGATAAAACAAGTATGATCAAAACAACATAAACCATAAAATAAACACAAATTTCCACTTTGTGACAGATCCCACACGGCATTTGACCAGTTCCCTGTGGGGAACCCCTACTCCACACCCTTACTTTTCCTTCCCTTTTAATAATAATAATAATAATGGCATTTATATAGCGCTTTTCAGGGCCCTCAAAGCGCTTTACAATACCACTATTCATTCACTCTCACATTCACACACTGGTGGAGGCTACAGGTGTAGCCACAGCTGCCCTGGGGCAGACTGACAGAAGCGAGGCTGCCATATCGCGCCATCGGCCCCTCTGGCCAGTTTTAATCTGTAGATGGATGCCTCGAACAGAAGCCTGGGGGCCGTTTTGGGTCGACAGCCCTGTTGTCTACATTAGCCCAAAACTGTCTGTGAGAGAGGCCAGAGAAGGAGGACTGAGTTCACCTCGACTGAAAAGACACCGCAGTATAAAATCATAATTATTACTGTGGTTGTTGTCATTGTGGCTAATAGGAATAAATGGACTCTCACTTTTGTTGTGGAAGTTTTCCATTCAAATAAAGGCTGCAGACGAGCGGTGAGCGGTAGCTAACGTTCTTTAATCAAAACACAAAGAACAGACAACAAATTTTAAATACACTTAGTCATTGAGGGCTAGCAGGAGGGACCATGCGCTTACCTGCTGCTCCTTGGCAGGTAGCTCCATGCCCTCCTGGGTTTTAATTGCACCTTAGAACACATATGCATCAACACTACAATGAGCGGGTGGAGGGAGGTTTGGAGTCTTCTCCCACCCCCATTCTCTGCGGCCTGCTGGAGCGGGGGGGCTAGTAGGAGGAGTTGGCCGTCCGACTGCGGTCTGGGGTGTGGGGCCTCCCTGCTGCTGCGGAGTCGGGGTGGTCTGCCTCTCCCCACCGCAGGGAAAAGGGTAACACCACCTGGGTCTGGGTGCAATTCCCCCCTCCAGGGGCAAGGGTACCTAGACCCGGTTTGTAGAGTACGCTTGGGGAGTGTGATTGTGTGTACAGCGTCTCTTTATGTCTGTCTCCACGTTGGTTGAGTGTGGAGTGAGTGCATATGAGAGCATGAGGGTGGGAATGGATGTTTGTGTCTGTGTGTGCCTGTATGTCTGTGTCTATATGTCAGGTTGGGTATCAGACGCCACCTCTCTGGGGACACCTCAGGCCCTCCAAGGTTTGGAGGCCTATCTCCACCCACCACCACTTCCCCTGCCGGTGGCGGACTCCCTCAGGTGTCGGTGTGTTGGTGGTTCTTTGTGTCTGGGGGTGGGCGTCCGGGTACACACCGGCTCACTCCTTGGCGGCCGCTTGTCGGGGCCTGGGGCCTGGGGCTCGCTCGGGCCCCTTTGGAGGTGGGGTGCCCCCGGCCTCTCGGCCTAGGGCTCGGTCACTCAGGCGCAGCTGGGGGCCGGCGGAGCTCACGGGCGCGTCACTGCAACCCCCCCTGGCTTCTGCTCCGCGGCTGCTGAGTGAGCCCTCATCTGGGACTCTCCTCAGCTCTTACTGGAACAGTGGCGCGGCTGCCCCTCTGTTGGTCTTCCATGGTCTCTTGTGTTCTGGGGGCCTCTGGATGTCTGGAGTTTTGATCTCCTCCATACCCGCTTCACACCCTGGAGGATGGGGCTGTGGCCCCCCCACACTCCCTAGCAGATCATTACATGGAGAAACCTTTGGAATGCAAGCATGCTGATCCACACAGGTATGCACACATGGGTATTCACAGACGCGGACTAAAGCTTTCTTGGCTGCTGCCTCAAAGCACACTGTGCGCTGTCTATCTTGCGTGCTGCACAATATCGTTTATTACTTAGTAAATACTGATATCTATGACTAGCTAGTTTATTGTGATGGTGCTTTGTTTTCTCTATTATTATGTTGCTCTTTGTTGTTTGCTGTCTCCTCTGTTTGTTTGTTTGTTTGTTTGTTTGTTTTTTCTCCATACAGGTGACCCAGGAGTTTTTTTTTTTTTTTTTTTGTCTCTCTTCCCCCCCCTTCTCACCGTCTCTTCTCCCCTTGGGTTTTCTTTCTTTCTCTCCCCCTCTCTCTCTCATTCATTCCCCCTGTCCTATTTATTAAAAAAAAAAAAAAAAAAAAAAAAAAAAAAAAAAAAAATGACAAAGGATGAACTGAAGCTCTGCCATCACGTAATGTCGCATACTGCTGTTTCTGATGTCATTTAAAAAAAAAAGAAAAAAAAAAAAGAAAAAAAAAAAAAAAAAAAAAAAAAAAAAAAAAGAACAGACAACCAAGCTTGATGAAGTCCCTGCATGACCGCGGGACAGACGGTCAGCAGAGTCTGAGCCCAGCATGGCTCTCAGTTAAATACCTTCTCCAGGAACAAAAGGCAGTACACAGCTGTTTCACACTCCCTTGCTGCCTCCCAGAGTCCTCGAAGACACAAAAGACTCTTCCTGAGGAGTTGTCTGCTTCTCCCAACTTCCTTACTACACCCCCACCATCTGTCTTACTGTATGAGTGTGAGACATGTTAAAATCCAGTGGCACCAAGGCATCATACAATAAAATGATGTGATTAATACATAAGTAAAAGAAATTCCCATACAGCCTCCACACACTGTGTGCATCGGGTCCTTGCCATAATGTAACTGACTTCATTATGGCAAGAATCAGATTGTTGCACTTTTGGGGGAGCATCAGAATCAGAATCAGAATCAGAATCAGAAAGGGTTTTATTGCCAAATGTTGAGCGGGTTTACAACATTAGGAAATTGCTGCGGTGCTTCAGTGCAAACATACTGTTATAAATACTGTTATAAATTAAGCTTAAATAGACATGAAAATAAAAATGAGAATAAGAATTAAAAGAGATGAGACTGAACATCTTTTAATCTCAAATGATTGATTTAGTCCCTCACATTAGACCAGTTCTGCTACTAACTGGAAAGTAGGTGCTTTGATTTCTCGTGGCTCCAGCCTGCAGACTAAATTGTCTTTTGGCCTGCAGCCTGATGGGAACAAACAGAGTGTACAAAGTGTCCTTTGGAGTGGGTGTATGTTGTATATGAAGCACTTGGGTAGAAAAAAGTACTTGAATGAGGCATGTTGTATAAAGTGCTTTAAGTGATCAAGTGCAGTAGAAAAGAGCTAAAAAGTTGCCCATTGCCTGCATATACACACAGTACGCATGTTGTTTTTGTTCAGGGAAGGCCTTGTGTGAATCCTGTCCTACATGTTGGAGTACATGTAGGACATGGTGCATCATAAGAGTTCATACAGTAAAGGAGGCCACAAACTGTAGAACAACTGGAATCTCTCATCGTTCAAAATGGAAAAGCTTTTGATTTTAAAATATTTTTGTAAGTTGAATTAAACCATGTGCTGTGTGTACCCCCCGCCCCAACAAATGAAAGAATTCCTTAGTTCGAGGATTTTGTTCTACTCTTTCATATTTGACTTGTACACTGTTTGATTTGTGCGCTCCTGCTTGCTATCATTTATCATTGAAGCAACATTAACCTTCCAGTTATATTTCTTGTGTGTCTTGCAGGTTATGGCAGGGGGGTCCTTGACAATGGCCAATGAAAAGAACCCTAGCAGACTACTAGTGAGTTGGCATGAAATGCTAATGTGAAGGTCAGATTGAAAAAAAAGGGAACAAAAAAACCAAACTCAAAAACTAAAATATCACATTAGATGGGTTTTCTAACAGCAAATACACTGCTGTGTGTGTGTGTGTGTGTGTGTGTGTGTGTGTGTGTGTGTGTGTGTGTGTGTGTGTGTGTGTGTGTGTGAGAGAGAGAATCCTTGGCATAACTGGGATTGAGCACTCTTGTTTTTGCGACGTAGCCTGAAAGACCTCAAAAAGTAACGGCAAGCATCGAACTAAAGAAGCAGCTGAGACAATAGTCATCGATGTCTGTCGGTCTAGACCAGGGGTGAGCAATTCCAGGCCTCGGGGGCCACAGTCCTGAGGTTTTAGATCTCACCCTTGGTCAACACACCTGAATCACATGATTAGTTCATTACCAGGCCTCTGGAGAACTTGAAGACATGTTGAAGAAGTCATTTTGCCATTTAAATCAGCTGTTTTGGATCAAGGACACAACCTGCAGGACACCGGCCCTCGAGGCCTGGAGTTCCCCACACCTTGTCTAAAAGTGTTACAAAGACATTTGTAATGCTTTGGGACTCCAGTAAACAACAGTGAGAGCAAAATTGCTCCAAGAAGCCAGAACATCATCTACAGACCTGCAGGCCTCACCTGCCTCAGTTATAAGACTGGGCAAAAATGCATGGGCATAGGCTTAGGAGGAACCCAATGCTGACCAAGAAGAACACAAAGGCACTCAGGTTTCCCAAAAACATCCTGATGATGCCCATTCGATGAGGAAAAAGCTAAAGTGTTTTAGTCCTGTTGCATGTGGTGTAAAATCATTACATTTCAAAAACACAGTTTTTAAAGTAATGATACTCAGGTTTGTGTAATCTTAAAATTAGTTTGTTCTGAAACATGTAGAGTAAGTATAAGAAACATGCCAAAAGACTAAGACTGCTATCATGTCTCACAGTGTCCCAATACCTGATTACATTCCTGATAAAATGAGCATTTTTTGTATTACATAATCTCGCATGATTAATAAAATCACTGTCTCCTCTGCAGCTTCAAGGTTGTGTCTGCAGCAATGTGGTTGGTCTGTTGGGGACGTTGCTTGCTTTCGGCCTGTATTACTACACCCTCCACACATCACCCAGAGAAGTCACATGCTCGGATGACTACTACTCGAGGGGTTGCCTCCCACAACTACTGGCAGTCAGTGTCATCAGTTATGTTTTGGTTTTTCCCCTTTCACTTATTTTGACACATTGATCTCTTTTCATTTTCCCCCTTTCTAATCCTAAAAGTCCTGTGGATTGTAGTACAGCCTGTCTCTCTTGTGCTCTGCAGGACTACTCCTGGAGTGTGACGCTGCTGCTGCTGCTCTTTGACACCGGTGCTGTGGTCATGCACTGTCTCCTCTCTATCGCCGCCTTCAAAACACTGAAGACAAACTGAGACACACAAACCAAAACCACTGTAGTAGTCATTCTACTTTGGTGTCCTGAGCTTGATTCCTGGTGTAAGAAAACTTAATGGAATCTGACTTTTCCTTTACTGACAAGTCAGAATATCTACTGATCCCACCCTCTGTACAAACAACTACTTTCACTATATCTTATGTTTTGTAACCACTGTATAACAAAGACCCTCATTAATAAATGTGATTACTGGTTGTCACTGTATTATGTGGTCTTCATAGGTTGACCTCTTTGTGAATGGTAGCTTGGTTGTACTAAAGTTACCATCTAATTTTCTGTTGAGCTCCTGGTGATGGGGAGGCCTAGCATTGCACACACTGTTCCCTTTTCCCAGCTTCCAGTCTGCTTTCAGTAGACAGATGGCCTCACTGTTAGTCTTCAAACTTTTGTTGATAAAACCTTTAGTCAGGGCTGAATCATGTGACCCTAACCCATACATCAGTTATGCTGTTACATATTTTCATTTTCAATATCTTTCCTGACTTATATTAAATAGTTATCACATTTTTTTCTAAACCCCGCGTCTCTGTGGCTTTTAAACCCCAAAACACGCTGCGCCAAAAACTGGTCCACCCCAAGGATCGGGTCCCCCGACACAAACAGAGTAACATAGTGTACGCTGTTAAGTGCAGGAGGATTGCCAGGATTTATACATCGGGGAAACCAAACGACCTCTGGCGAAGCGGATGGCACAACACAGAAGAGCCGCCTCATCAGGCCAGGACTCTGCAGTCTATTTACACCTACAGGCCAGTGGACACTCTTTCAATGATGAGGATGTATCAGGGCGGAGTCAAGGAGGCCATTTATGTGAAAAGGGAAAGACCATCTCTGAATGGAGGAGGGGCCTAAGGGTACATCTGTCACCATCTCCTCCTCCTCCATCCCAGACACCACAGATCTGCTCCAGTTCACCTACCGACCCAACAGATCCACCGAGGACGCCATCGCCCACGTCCTGCACACCACCCTCAGCCACGTGGACAAGAAACAGGGTAACTATGTGCGAATGCTGTTTGTTGATTACAGTTCAGCATTTAACACAATAGTGCCCTGCAGACTGTTCACAAAGCTGAGGGATCTGGGACTTAACAGCCGTCTGTGTGCATGGGTGTTGGACTTCCTCACTGGCAGAACTCAGGTGGTGAGGGTGGGCAGGTGCTTCTCCAACAGCATCACCATCAACACAGGAGCACCTCAGGGATGTGTCCTCTCACCACTGCTATACTCCCTCTACACTTCAGACTGTGTGGCCACCCATGGCTCCAACACCATTGTGAAGTTTGCTGACGACACAGTGGTGTTGGGTGCCATCTCCAACAACGATGAGACGGCCTACATGGATGAAGTGAAGAATCTGGCATCGTGGTGCCAGGACAACCACCTCCAGCTGAACGTCGGCAAGACCAAGGAGCTGGTGGTGGACTTCAGAAGGGGTCAGCACAGAGACTACAAGCCCATTATCATCAATGGAGCTCCAGTGGAGAGGGTGCAGTCCTTCAAGTATCTTGGTGTCCACATCTCCTCAGACCTGACATGGGCTGCCCACATTCAGGTCCAGACCAAAAAGGCTAGGCAGCGCCTGTATCACCTACGACAACTGAGGAAGTTCAGGGTCTCTCCAAAGATCCTCAGGATTTTCTATACAGGCGCTGTGGAGAGCATCCTCACACAGAACATCCTGGTTTGGGAACAGCTGTGTTAAGGACCAAAAAGCTCTTCAGAGAGTGATCCGTACAGCAGAACGCTGCTGCAGGATTGCTCTCCCCCGCTTCAGGACACCTACACCAGGAGATACCGGACTAGAGCAGATACTGAAGGTCCCGTCCCATCCTGCCAACAAACTGTTCCAACTTCTACAATCTGGTAGAAGGTTCAGCATCATCACGCATGTGTGAATGGGTGGATGACTGGTTGTGTAAAGCGCTTTGGGGTCCTTAGGGACTAGAAAAGTGCTATAGAAATACAGGCCATTTACCATCATCCGGGCAAGGACAGAGAGACTCTCTCTCTCTCTCTCTCTCTCTCTCTCTCTCACACACACACACACACACACACACACACACACACACACACACACACACACACACGACTCTCTTCTAGACACTAAACCAGGGGTCGGCAAACCATAGCTGGACTTTACCGGGCTGTGATTTTTCGCTTTTATGTGCTGATGGGTTTGTTTGTTTCATGTTTCAGTCATATGGCACACTGACTTCTATGTGAATGTGCAGTAGTATCATGTATGCAGCAAGCAGGTGAATTCTGTACATTAAGTGAATTTCCTTCGGGATTAATAAAGTATTCTGATTCTGATTAAATAGGAATGGACAATCTGAACATTTTACAAAATAGACAATATGAACATATTTAAAAGTAAAGGAATTTGAAATGTACATTGTGCCGGTGGGTTTAGAGCAGGAGTCAGCAACCTTTCTGATGATGAGTGCCATCTAAAATGTTCTCCCCCAAGGAAGACCAACAGAGGGGCAGCCGCACCACTGTCCCAGCAAGAGCTGAGGAGAGTCCCAGATGAGGGCTCACTCAGCAGCCGCGGAGCAGAAGCCAGGGGGAGTTGCAGTGACGCGCCCGTGAGCTCCGCCGGCAGCCAGCCGTGCCTGAGTGACCGAGCCCCAGGCCGAGAGGCCGGGGGCACCCCACCCCCGAAGTGGCCTGAGCGGGCCCCAGGCTCCAGGCCCCGATAAGCGGCCACCAGGAGTGAGCCGGTGTGTACCTGGACGCCCATCCCCAGACACAAAGAACCACCAACGCACCGACACCTGAGGGAGTCCGCCACTGGCAGGGGAAGTGGTGGTGGGGGGAGATAGGCCTCCAAACCTTGGAGGGCCTGAGATGTCCCCAGAGAGGTGGCGCCTGATACCCAACCTGACATATAGACACAGACATACAGGCACACACAGATACAAACATCCATTCCCACCCTCATGCTCTCATATGCACTCACTCCACACTCAACCAACGTGGAGACAGACATAAAGAGACGCTGTACACACGATCACACTCCCCAAGCGTACTCTACGAACCGGGTCTAGGTACCCTTGCCCCTGGAGGGGGAACTGCACCCAGACCCAGGTGGTGTTACCCTTTTCCCTGCGGTGGGGAGAGGCAGACCGCCCCGACTCCGCAGCAGCAGGGAGGCCCCACCCTCCAGACCCCAGTCGGACGGCCAACTCCTCCTACTGGCCCCCCCTTCAGCAGGCCGCAGGTCTCTTGTGTTCTGGGGGCCTCTGGATGTCTGGAGTTTTGATCTCCTCCATACCTGCTTCATGCCTTGGAGGACGGGGCTGTGGCCCCCCCACACCCTCTAGCAGATCATTACATGAAGGAACCTTTTAAAAACAAGCGCGTCCATGCTCACAGGTGTACACACGGGTGATCACAAACTACACCCTTTTTGGCTCCTACCTCAAAGCACACTGTGTTCTGTTGATCTTATGTGCTGCACAATAATGTTTAATATTTAGTATTTACTGTCATATTCCCATATATCATTGTGATGTTGTTTATTATGTTGCTCTCGTTTTCTTCTGCTTGTTTTCTTTTTTCTTTCTCAACAGGTGATCCAGGTGATCGATATTTGTTTTTTTTTGTCTGCTTATTTTGTTGGTTTGTTTTTTGCCCTTTACCCAAGTCCCTCTTCTCAGCTGTTTTTCCCCCTCTTCCGTTCTCCCTTTTCTTTTCCACATTCAAGTCTGTCCTATATTCAGCAAGTAAAAATAAAAAATAAAATAAACAATAAAAGGTGAATCAAATGGACCATTACCGCTGGGATGGTCTATTTGTTAAAGTAAATCCGTTGGGCATCTTTCTTTGCCTTTAGACAATAATTCTGATGCAAAAGAGCCAAACGGGACAGGCCAAAAAAAAAAGTTCTCCCCCCCTTTGCACAAGTCGACGAGCGTGTCAGGTTACATTTCACTGTGTGTTATAATTGTATAACGATGCATGTGACGAATAAAGAACCTTGAACCTTACAATGCTGTGATTGCAGCCATTCCCCAACTCTCTGTGAATGGTACTCATGGCCATGGTGGTTGTTGATCAATGGTCATGAGAATTTGCATAATTATGATGAAGGAGCTTGTTTGGGGAATTTAAACGGGTGGATTTAGTGGCAGAAACACACACGGGCACAGGATCGCGGTGAAGCAGATTTATTTACAGTGATACGGGAATATTTACAAGGGAAGGGGCTATATACAGTGGCCGGGTAAATGTGCGAGGAGACAGAGCCGAGGGGATGAAACGGAGCCGAGGTATGCGGGAGGATAGATGGCGCACCGGAGCTACCTGAGGACGAGGGACAAAACAGAGTTAGGGGATAACGTCGAGAGTAAAACTGAGGCGGACGGGGAGAGTTGGAGAGCTTACTTGAAACACCGAAATACAGGTAAGGCAGTAGTCACAGGCTGGCGCGAGGTAAGTCTCTGTCACAGATCCAAAGAGGGCAAGCACACAAAGAAACAGGCAGGCGAGCAGGCGGCGAGACAGGCTGGTGTAGAGGGAAAGCAGGCAGGAGACGGATCTTAAAACATGCAGCTCAGTAGCGCGGAACCAACAGATTAACCTTGCAAAAGCACGTTAGCACTTGTGGAAGCGACAATACTCCGACACCAGACGTCTGTCACTCAGCTCCATCAATGCTCCCACTGACGACGTCCAATGCACCGCAGGTGTGCCGAAATACCATCAAGCACCGCCCCGCCTACCTGTGTCTCAAAAAGGGAAACAAAACCCAGGAACAACAACACGCATGCCCAACGACTCGTAATAGTAGCCCCCCCCCCCTCAAGGGATGCCTCCCGGCGGCCCTCCAGGCTTGTCAGGATGCTTCCTGTAAAAATCCGTAATAAGACCCTGGTCCACAATAAAGGCCCCAGGGATCCAGGAGTGCTCCTCCGGGCCATATCCCTCCCAGTCCCCCAGAGGGTGGGCACAGCGGGCTGTGAGAGACAGGCTTGAGTTGAGAAACATGAAATGTGGGATGAACCCTCATGGAGGCCGGCAGCTGCAGCCTCACAGAAACAGGGTTGATGATGCGTTGGCTCGTGAAAGGACCCAGGAAGCGAGGAGCGAGCTTCCTGGACATGCACTTCAGAGGAATATTTGCAGAGGACAGCCAAACCTGTTGGCCCACCGTGTATCGAGGTGCAGGCGTCCTCCTCCGATCAGCAGCATGGCGGGTCCGAGTTGCAGTCCGGAGCAGCGCTGCCTTAGCCTGGCGCCAGATCCGCCGACTGCGACGTAAATGGTCAGCACCGCTGGGACTGCAACCTCCGCCTCCTGAGAGGAAACAGCGGCGGCTGATATCCAAGACATATCTCAAACGGAGAAAAATCAGTGGCAGCCGAGGTGAGGGAGTTATAAGCATATTCGATCCAGGCAAGATGACTACTCCAGGAAGCGGGGTCAGAGGAGGCCACACAGCGCAGAGTGGACTCCAGCTGCTGATTAGCCCTTTCAGTCTGTCCATTAGACTGCGGGTGATAGTCCGAGGAAAGGCTCACCCCCACCCCCAAAGCAGCACAAAAAGTCCCCTGTCAGACACAATGTCCAAAGGAATCCCATGTAAACGAAAAACGTGATCAACGAGCAAGTGAGCAGTTTCGAGGGCAGAAGGGAGCTTAGATAGAGGGACAAAATGCGCCGCCTTGGAGAACCTGTCGACAATGGTGAAGATAACCGAGTGGTTAGAGGAACGCGGCAACCCGGTCCACCACAATATGCGACCAGGGCCGACCCAGGACAGGCAGGGGGTGTAGCAGCCCGGGGGGGCCAGGTGATGGCTCTTATTGCATGCACAGGTGTTGCAGGCCAGTACATATTTGCAGGCATCACTCGCCAAAGCGGGCCACCAAAAGGAGCACCTTAACAGGGAAACCGTATGACGCACGCCGGGGTGACAGGCGAATCGAGAAGCGTGCACCCAGTGCAGGACGCGTGCGCGCACGGCCGACGGGACAAACAGCTTGCCAGGCGGGCCCGAACCGGGGTCCGGTTCCTGCAGCTGCGCACGCCGCACCAGGCTCTCGATTTCCCACGTCACGGCCCCCACCACGCAGGACGAGGGGATGATAGTGGCCGCCCCTGTAGACTCAGATTTGGGAGAGAATTGACGGGACAAGGCGTCAGGCTTAGAGTTGCGGGAACCCGGTCGGAAAGAGATAGTAAAATTAAACCGGCTAAAAAACAGCTGCCACCTGACCTGCCTGGAGTTGATCAGGTCACTCAGCTTAATCCTGTGTGAACAACTGTAAATATTGTTTTTCATCTTTACATACTGTGTATTTGAAATATTCTTGTTTAATATCCAAGTAATACTGTTCAAAGTTAGGGTCATGTTCATACATGTTAAAAATGCCTGTAAGTCAAACTGAGTTCAGTGACAATTACTGTTTGTTTGAATCAGTTTATTAATAACATAAAACCTTTAAACTAATGCAACACATATAACAATGTAACAAATATATTCAAATAAATGCATTTCTCAATACATACGTCATTTGGGAACTGATCTTTCTAGAAGTGAAACAGTCGGTCCATCCTCTCCCTGCTCTCCTCTCCTCAGCCTCTCTTTGCTGCCTCATGTCCTCTCTGATGAGGTCTAGCAGCTCATCATCTCTTCTCCTCTTCCTCCCTGTCGTAGGTGGCTGAGCCGCTTCGTCATCGCTGTCGTTTTGGTCACACACTGCTGTGCTTGGCCCTGGAGTGTCCTCAGGGAGAGAGGACATTAGGACAGGAGGCTTAGTGGAAGGCATCTGCCCTATCACCTCATCCATGAGGGCAAACCAGGGCCAAGCACAGCAGTGGGCTTCCCACTGACCCCTCTCCTGAGCCTGGATACTTGCAATCCTAAAGGCAGAGGAAATCAAAGATGACAGCAGGCAAATAAAAACACCACAACAACTCTTAGTAGTTGCACATTTATTAACTTGTGTTCTTAAGAATCATCTTCTTGATAACACACAGACGTACTTTGTATTTTTTGAACTTATCTCATGTCTTCTGGCCTGCAAGCGGGTGACTTTCCCCTGCAGGCCCATCTTCTCCAGAATTGTCCTGATCACACACAACAAATAAGAGAAGAAAGGAAACCATGGCAACTATGTTAATCCCTAAACCCAAAAGTTTTCACAGCAGAGGAACGCCGTCTGGACATCACAGGTTCTGCACAGCAGCGGTCCGTGGGTCGTTTGGTACCAGGCCACGAGAGTTGAGGCTCCGCTGTGAAATTTATGGTTTTCAGGGTTTGTATCGTTAACTCGGTTTCCCTGGGTCTTTCCCCTTGTTGTAGTTGTGCGTCTTATTTTGAAAGACATATTTACACGTTACCATAGCGACCAGAGAGCATTAAGCGGCAGAGAGGAGGATGTTACTGTCAATGTTGGCGCATTTCAGGAGGACGCTGCTAATAAAGTTACACAATTACACAGTACATTCACGTTTATTATTATATTTACAAAATACAACAGTTTTCGTCTTGGTCGGATCATTTTATGTGGTTGTATTTATCCGCGACACCTTAAAGGCTCCGTGTCTGACATAAACCGGCCTGTGGCGCACCAAAGGTTGGGGGACTGCTGCTGTGCAGCATGAGGGTTAATGGGACCGTACTCATATGAATATGATGTGTAAAGTGATTTATTCTTGTACATCCACGCCGTAGCGGCCCAGTTCTTCACCCTAGTGAAGAGGTGAACGTTTTCTCCTCATTTTCATAAATTAAGCATTTGGTCTTTGTTCCCCACAACATATCACCAATTCGAAAAAATCTAAATTAGCTGTATGTAAGCGGCAATACATGGAAAACCGCGGGACCTTGCTTCCTTCCCCTGAATTCGGACACAGCCAGTGAATGAGAGACAGAAGGGAAACACAGCTGGGGCAAATCAGAGCTAACGAGACAGGGGAAGCAAAACCTGAAACAATAACCTGAGACACGGACTTCAAAGTGAAACAGGAAACATAACACAGAGACGCGGACTTGACAAGGGGACACAGCAGCCAGGGGAGTAACTATGGAACACAGAAACCAGAAGACAGAGCTCTAATAAAGAAACCAAAGACTAGAAATGATATCAAAGTTCATAAATAACACAAAACTGAAAACCCAGGCACCCGAACACCTCCCCCTGATTCCCAAACTACCTCAGCTGTTTTTTGGGCTCTACTCTGAGCACCTCTTGGATGACTGAAGGGTGGCTAGTCCTCTTTGGGTGAGATCTGCCACCCTTTAGACAAAGCTCATTTCTGCTCTCTTTGTCATCTCATTCGTTCTGTCAGTTTTCCCACCTTCTAGGTTTCTTGTGGGTTCTTGGGTGCAGCGATGGCCTGGGATGCTGCTGACACGGGCTCTGGGTTCTCTCTCAGTGGGTGGTATATAGGAAATATGACTCTTTGTGCTGGCTCTCTCCTTCTGGGAGTCTTAAACATCCTGAACCCTTTCCTTTCCCCACTTCCTCTGAAAACACATCACTCACACACAAGGTATGAGCGGGAGGAGCACAAGCTACGTAGGGCGATGCACATGGATTTGATGGCCGCGCTGTGTGTCCATCTGTCTCCATTTCCCATTTTTCAACCCTGTCTGGGACCAGGGTTGGTTGGAGCACCTGTCCATCCTCAAATCACAGGGTGTGGTGGATGTCTTTGTGCAGCTTCTGTGTGTCTGTAGCTAGATCTGGGTTGGAGGCTCACTGAGCCTCGGTCCCTGTGAGAAACTGTCATTGAGAGTGGGGGTGGGGATTCACCTCCTACCGTTCCCCACTCGGCGTTGCTCGTTTTGGATGGTTGCTGGCCTGCTCTCCTGGGGGTTGTGGTCCGAGCCGAGGTGGCTTGGCCTTCTTCTTTGCCTGGACAGTCACAGGGCACAGATAATAATGTGAATAATAAAGTAAAATAAACAAATAAAACAGAGATGGTTAGAGCTGTGTTTAAGGATTAAAGGATATGACTTCTATACCAAACACCAAAGGAAACAAACAAAAAAATCACATTAAACAGAAACATTGTGATAGCTTCGCGGTGCAAAAATGCAAAGCGCCTAAACCTGCATTCTGTACTGATACTATGTTTCACAATGGAAGCTTATATTACATTATATTACACAAACTGAATTTCCCGGAGGAACCCACCCGAGGGATGAATAAAGTTTCATCTAATCTAATCTAGACTGACGATTTATGATTGACAGGTCATCAGGAAATGGGCAAACAGTTTCAGTCAGACCCGCCCTCTTCGTCATATCCTTCCCTTAAAACAGGACTAATAGATGATGTCGCAGTAGCTTTCACTGCAGGAAAGTACACATAAAATAATACAGAAAAATCCTTCATATTTACACTTTACTTTGAACTAGAATTTCCCTGCATGTATTCCTGTAGAGTAAACATTTAGTGTATTGTTACTAATTTATATTTTACTTCTGCAGCTTTATGTGAAACCGTGTCTGCAATTTCATAAGCACGTACTGGATAGGCTGTTAAAAGATGGATGTATTTCTACTTTAATCCATTATGTTGGAAGTGGCTTGATCTTCTGAAGTTACCCAGGGATTAGCAGTTAGGCTGCACAAGCACTGATGCTCTTTTCCTTTACATCTGCCAGCTGTGTGTAGAGTAACCTGTACAGTTTTGTGGTAGAACGTTGCAAAACTGGTTTTACAGACAGGATTAAGTTTTTACACTCCAGTGTTACCAGTGAGTGAAGGTTATCCTTTGAATCAGCACGTCTTTAGCCACAGGAAACTTTCTGAATAGCCCCAGGTCTTTATCAAAGGACAGAATCCATTTATCTCTGGTTATCATGAGCAAAGTCACATTTGAAACACTTCCATCTCTGTCTCACCAAACTACCCTAATCAAAGAAATCAATACCAGCTGAGTATAACTGTGAGCTTTATGTTATATGTTTACTGTTGTAAACTGTGAGTGGTGACAAACAGGGTTCAACACTGTGCAGGACTCCAGCAGCTGTGCTGCAAAGCCGGCTGATTTGGTGGTGATTTGGTAGCTAAAAGACTTCAACAGTGGTTATAAGAATTATTTAAAAAAGTAAACGAGAAAGACAAACGTGAGGTGAGACGGAGCTGCCTCTGGCTCTAATGCAAACTTGTGTAAGTGAATCAGAGGCTCTCAGTGCTTCGAAGTTGTTTATTCATTCCTAATGAAGTACGACAGAAGGTCAGAGGGACAGGCGAACACATCTGTGATGGTGTAAACCTGAAATCATGCAGCTGCTCAGAGTGCTGTACACGGGTGTGCGTGACAATGAGTAACCTACAGTTTCACTCACCAATCTGTAGAAGGGAGGGTTTCTGTAAAGCTAACCACACAGCAAAATATCAGCTGTCAACCAGTAACAGAGCATGTGTTTGGGATGTGGTGGGATGGGACATTTTGGCTTGTGCCTAACAAAGAAGGACAAAAGTGGCATTGAGTTCAATTAGTCATTCTAATTAGGTTTTATTTGGTTTTATTTAAGAAGGTATGTTCAGTCTGTTTTTTTTCTTTTGGCAAGTTCAGTGTTCAACAAATAGTTTCAGAAATGCAAATGAAGATGTTGCTTGAAGATGTTTCACCTCTCATCCGAGAAGCTTCTTCAGTTCTAAGGTCAAATGGTGGAGAGTCCCAGATATAAACCTAGTGGGAGTTTCCCCCCACAGAGGGACAAAAGGACCCCCTGATGATCCTCTAATCAGCTGAGCCAAGGTGTGAAACTGGGTGTGGGTCACAATCAGCCAGAGTTTCGGGTGTGTTCATTGTGAAACCTGGCCCCACCCTATCATGTGATTTCCTGAGGTCAGATGGCCCAGGATGTGAGTGGGCGTTAAGGCGTCTGGGAAGGGATCTCAAAACTGGATTATAGATGGCAGAGAGTTGGTGTCGTAAACCCCGCCTCTGTTCAAAGATGGTCGCTCACAGTGGACATAGATGGCTTCTTTCACTCCTCTTTCAAACCATCTGTCCTCTCTGTCCAAAATGTGAACATTGGCATCCTCGAAAGAGTGACCTTTATCCTTAAGATGCAGATGGACTGCTGAGTCTTGCAGTTGCATGACGAACTCTGTATTCCTCGTCCACACGTAAACACAAAAAAGGAGTTTTAAAAAAATCTCCGTTTTCGGTGATTCGAAACGCCGTTTACGTTTTCAAAATCACCCGTGTAGGTGCGGACGCAGCGTAAAAGAGTTAGTAGTTTATTTTATTACTACCTGCAGATTACCTGTATTTAGTTAATTGTTTCCTAAATGTTTGAGGTGTAAAATAAACCGCAATGGAGCAAAATATGGGCGTGTGTGGTTAAAGGATGTGTTTGCGCGTGCATGTGCGCGCGCGGGGGTGGCGTGAACATTTTTCTTGTAAAACAAAGGGGGGCCTGGCAAAAAAGTTTGGGAACCACTGAGTTAGGAAAACATAACATTTGAAGACAAGTCTCGAAAAAGTACTACAATACGTTATTATTAGTATTAATAGCTATTACTGCTCACAAACCCGCCTGCAATACGAGCCAAATACGTGAGAGCTCGCTTTTATGGATTCAGTGGTGTTTTTGCCGCTGTGGAAAGTGGACATCACAGCAGAGGACGGAACATTACAGTCACGCAGGGGTTTCCCTTATATCAGCTGAGCACCGGACTGTACCATTACCCTGCCTTATGGGGGACACACTAGGGAAAACGGACACAGTTAAAATAATTACATCCAAGTGTGCCCAGAAATAATAATTATCGGGAAGCATTTATACATACAAACTTCGATGTAATTAAAGTTCACGAGCGCTGTATTCAGAATGTTCGGGATTTGTCCGAATACCACCCGCAATTCGTGTAGGCTTCCAAAAATGGCGGCGGTTTCTGTCAGTGTGGAGTGAAACTTTCCTATTTTCAGCGAAATTCTTCCTCCATTCTAGCATTTTGTCGACTGTAGTCGAGTGTTTATTAAAGTAGGCATCTTCGGAAGACACCGGCGTTTGACAGTCGTCGTCAGGACTGAGGGGGTGACTCTAAGCTCCGGTTTTGAGCACCAAATCGCTGAGCTTCCTTCGAAGTTGACGGTAGCTGAGTGCCTGACATTGCGATCATAGCGACTGTTGTCATCGTATCGCTTAGCGCCGAGCCGTCAGGTGAGATTGGACGTCGGTCGATTAGCAGTAGATAGCTTTGCGGCCAAAGGGCGTCGGAAACAAAGCGGTTGGTGTTTGTGTGTGTGGATCGAGCCGGGGCAGATTACAGATCCCGAGGACGTGTCACGTCACCTGTCAGTTGGAATAAATAGGTGCTGTTGGATGTCACCGCCACTCTGTGCCGCACTGAATTTGGTTTGCTAGCGTCGTGTAAGTACCGGCTCATTTTCACCCGTGTTCTCGCTTCACTGTGCGCCCAGACAGCTTGTTGTGTTTTGGGGCCTACAGTCACTTGCCTCCATATGTTTGTACTGCGCTTTTATTATGCTAGCTAGCTGTTAGCCGTCATTGGCTAATTTGTTGTATTATAATTTGTCTAATGGCATATTGCGGGAAAATAACTAAGTGCAGTTTTCATATATCGCCTACATCGTGGTGACTTTCTTTAGGGAACAGCAGCGAGGGACGTGGTTGGTGTTTTCTTGATTTTCCGGGCTGCCTCAGAGCGGCTCATGGCTGCTCGGAGATTGTAAATGTCAACTTTCTGTCTCTAACGAGCGTTTCTAATGTCTCTTTCCTGATTTGTTTATGTTGGACAGCCATCCTGGCAAATCAAATGGAGAAGCTTCAGGACCTCAGCCAATCAGAGCTACAGGAGCTCCTGGACAGTCCGGAGAGGGTGGAATCGATGGCTCTGGAGTCCGATGAGGTGAAACTGGTGCTTCATTCTTCTTCCCCTTTGTCGAAACGCCGATTAAATTCCCTTAATGAGAAGTCAGGAGTTTGATTATGTGGCATTGCAGTGACCCTACAACCGGTTTCTAATTTAAATCTCAAACGGTCTATAAAGTCTTTCTGCCAAGGTTACATCAGCTCAGTGAAAAGTGACAAAGACGAGGCGGTCAGTGGGAAGCATTTTAGTTTTAAATGTTCAGTAGTTGTGTGGTACTTTTCTTCTTCAAAATAATAAAGTTAGGAGTTATTATAATTGTCCTAGAAGTGAGCAAATAGGGATTTGCCTTTGTCCCTGTAACCTTTGCTTTGTTTGCAGTCATGCAAAATTGTTGAGTTGTTCCGAGGAACTTCGTGTCCTTCATCACCTCCTATTTCAAATGACTGACTCATGTCCCCTTATCTCTGAGCTGGTTCAAACTGAGTCCAGAATACTTCAGGTGTTTTGTTTTGTGAAAGTGTTCTGATGATTTCAAATGTTGGCAGATCTCCTGAAATCATTAGGTTAGATACTGACATTGAACTGCTGATTTGACACAAGCTTGCAGAAACCTGAGCTACTCAAGGTGAACAGAGACAACACAGTCACCTGTGAGAGGAGTCTCAGTGGTTTATCTGCCATTTCTTCATTTGTCATCCAGTTTAATCCGATTTTTAAGGACTGAGTGCACGCCAAGACAGAGCAGGGTTTCAGGTTAAAGCTTGTAGAGAGTCACTTTGTCGGTTGTCACGCTGTGTTAAGTTTTCATAACTTCAACTGGGAGGAATGGGAAGAAATGACGTGCTTTGTGGCATGCTGCTAGCAACAAAGTGCCTGAAGATGACATTTCTAACTTTGCTAAGCTGCCTGTTGTGTGCAGACACAATACTGGTTCATCCCTTGAGTGAGCAGATTTTTCTGCTTGAGTGATTTATAGGTCAGAGTTAGGTGGCTTAACAAACCAAATAACATTCCCCTGAACATGATCAGGTACAAGTACTGAAAACAGCCAGTGTCCAAAGAAAAGCCTGAGAACTGTTGCTCACTTTGAAAATGACGCGTCTGACTGCGTGGAAGCAAAATGGAAAGAAATGAGGTGAAGGCTTTTTGGGCAACTCTTTATGCCAGCCTGACCGCAGTGACACTTTCAAACATGCTGCTAATCCCAGAGGCCAACAGACGTTTTCCACTGACGAATGTGTAATATTGAGTCAGTAAATAATGACGCTGCGACACAGTTTCCTTTGAGTTCGTCTCATATTAAGACTGTTGTGAAAGTCGTGTGATGTTTTTGGGGTCGTAATCGTGGAAAAAATGTCCCCATAGCTGTATATGTGCGTCACAAAATAATAAACATTATGTACTCACGCATGAAAAACAGCAGTCAGATAAAACTGATGAGCTGTGCAGAGAGTGGACAGACAGCAGAGCTGTCCCACTGATGCCACCAAAGTCCAGTCCAGGGCCGGATCCTGGTCTTGACTTGACTGAACGCAGCGTTAGGAACGTTGTTCAGCTGTTTCACATCGCAGGGCTGTACACACAAAGACACAGGCTCGTGTTAAAACTGTAAAGATATGCCTCAGCTGTGACGCGTACTCACAGTACAGGAACAGGACACGCACACACTTATGTCAGCCTAACAAACTTATTAACTGCAGTTATTTTACACGCCAAGAACAAGATGGAGAATCCGGCTCGTTTGCAGCACACACGAGGCTCCTGTGTTAGTCGCTGTGGTTGCAGTAGTGCTTTTGATATGACTCTATGTTCTACACGAGGAGAATCTGCTGACATCCTTCCACCAAGTCAGTCCATCGTTCGGTCTTTTAGAGAAGACTGCTGAGGCTTACTAAACGCCACATTTCAGTACTTGTATATGTGGTGATGCAGACACACTGAAGGATCTACACAGACACGTGTTTGATGCCGACACTTAAAGTTCTAATTCCCATTGCATCACATGCTTTTGTTTCAGATCCAGAACATCCAGCTGGAGAGAGAAATGGCTTTGGCATCAAATCGCAGCCTGGCTGAGCAAAACCTGGACATGAAGCCTCGCTTGGAGTCGCAGAAGGAGCTGCTGGTGGAGAGATATTCTCAACTAGAGGCAGTCAGAGAAACCTATAGACAGCACTGCTCCCTGAAAGGTAGGGGGAGGGATGAACACTGCACACTACTGACTGCACCTGACTCACTGTGTCACTGAGTGAGTTTTCGTCACGTGCGATGATCACATAAAAGCCACTGATTGTCAAAAAAGGTTAAAGTAGATTTGTCTTTTTGGACGTTGACTATAAATGTCTGAAATGGGAACTGGACTGATTCACGTACAGCACTCTTCTACTCTCTCTGAGCTCTTACTACAACATTCACACACACTCACACTCTGATGGATGAACTTGAACCTGGTTGAGTATCTTGGCGTGCAGACTGCAGGAGGCAGCGATCGAACTACCGACCTTCTGGTTAGTAAGTGACCTGAAGTGTCACTCAGAAGCGTTTCTTTGTTTTTCACCTGATGGGGTGTTGTTGTCAAACTGCTCCTATTTTTCCGTCTGTTATAGGACTTTCTTTTTTTACATAGGTACACTTGGTGTCATTTTACACATTTATTTCTGAAAATGTCAGAGCCGTGCATCATTTACTACAGCAGCGTTTCTTTATCATTTAATGTGTAGTTAAACGCACAAAGGGGAGTGTCACTGGTCGGGGTCAGGCGATGATGTAAAGTGAGTTTGACATCTACTAAAATTAAAGTCTCAGATGACTCTGAATCCCGGTGACCTTGACCTCAAAATGAGAGGTCAGCCTTTCTGAAAAGAGTTTCACATTTATACCACAGGTGCTCCTAGTATGAGGCTGGCAGTGCCAGTGCCCTGGGTGTGGTAGTAGTACACACAGTGTGGGCACTGGACCCATCCCTCACCGTGGCCCCTGAAAGCCTTGCTTTATGTGACTCAGGATTTTATTATTTCTCTTCTGCATCTGTATGTTTGAAGTGCCTTTGGAGAAGATACCCCAGGTACTCTTTCATGCATCCATCTAGGTTTGCATGTGAGGCTGTTAAATGTGTTCATGGATGCAGCTCAAAGTTCAAATGTCCTTGAAGTGTTAGGTGAGAGTGAAAAACACCATATAAACGCCAGCCATGTACCATGGGCCAAACTAAGACTGGGTGGGACGAACCTCATGGACCTGATAGTCAGACGGAGTTTCAAGAGTGAGTCGGTAATAAACAGTCACCTCAGTGAAGGAAGGTTCCCAGTTCGAACCTGTTGAAAAACCTGCTTGGCAGGTTAGCTGGTGATTTGACAGTGGCTCATTGTGCGACAGTACATGGTTATCTGTGTCTGTGTTTAAAAACAGAGGGAGCGCCAGCTTCAGAGAGCTGAGTCTTTATGTGCCCAATACATACAAATCCTAATAAACTGGCACCAGATGAATGTGCAGTGTTGCAGTGAGTCGTAGTTCTTCCTCCACCGCTGTGCAGGTGGAGCTGCCAGATAGATGGATCGATACATGAGGGGACCATGGCAGTATTGAGTCTGTGTACAGCCACCGAGCCAGAGTGAGCGAGGCACTGTGTGTAAAATGGTTCGTTCAGAATGTGTATAAACCCTCTTGATTCAAAGCTGAAAGTGTGCACTTCAGCACCGTTATTGAACGTTCGTTTGGAAACAGTCTGCAGAATCTCTGTCCTTAGCAGCTGGACTTGTACCTGTGCAGCCCACCCAGGTAAAGTCTATTTGTGGGACACACAGGTGGGAATTTCCCAGCATGCCTCTCAGTTTGCCTGTGTTTTTAATCCATTATAATAATGTGAGTCCACAGCTCTCATCAGTCTGAGCGTTTAATGTTTCCATCATCAGACACGCCCAGGCTCATACTCGGTCTCTTTCTAACTCTTGCTCCCCTCAGATGGCATGGCAGGTCAGGTGTCTCCAGAAGCGCTGTTCTCAAGACTACAGACAGAGGGCAGCAAAACAGAAGAAGAGTCAGAGGTCAGTGTTCGACTGTCAAACATGTTGCAGGTGCATCGTTTAACGTAAAGGCAGACGCGTCAATGTTTTTAACGTGGGCTCAGCATGTTCAGGTAATATGAGCGAAAGGCAACAGTTTAAAGTTGGGTTCTAAACGTCGACGATCACGAATAGATTAAAGAGTTTCCTGAAGATGGGATGTGTTGTTTCCTATGAGTCTCTGCATGCATGCAGACATGACAGCGTGGTGGAAGTCAGTGTGTGGGCTCAGGAGCAGCGTTTCCTGCTTCACCCACTAATGCATGTACCATTCGATGAAACACTGATGAGTTTTAAGTTGGATTTTTGAGGCTGTTTCAGATTAACTGGACTGTTCTGTGGTCTGACCAATCAAAATTATTTTTGATGCCGCCATCTCTGAGATGGAGCAGACAGACAACCTGGTATGATATCATTACACGATGCATTCTGTAGCCATGATTGGCTGTGCGTTAGTGCACATGGTACGGTGAATTTGCTCCTGAGTGAAGAGCCCATTAATGCTGACACATCAATGCAGGTTTTGGAATCACACAAATCACCATCAGATGATGTCTTTGGTTCAGAAGGTCTCAGCCTGTGAACGTCTATGCCAGTGTAAAGTTAGTTTCTCTTCATAAAAATTTATGGACACATTCACACTCCGATGGATGCATCAGAAAGCAACGTGGAGTTAGTTTCTTGCCCGAGGATATTTGGCATGCAGACTGGGATCAAACCACCAACCATCTGGTTAGTAGGTGACCTGCTCTGCCAGCTGAGCTGCAGCCACAGGTGTCAGGATGTGGTCAGCTTTCACTGAAGTGATCAGACAAAAGCTGGGAACGCTTTGTTGTCCCCGTGGAAGAGCGTCTGAGCTGCTGCCTATGGTACCCACCCCCTGAAAAGCAGCGATGGATGGGTGAGCTGGGATTCTACTTCCCACGAGCTCACTATGCTCCAGTCAGATGTGACTGACGTAAACGTCACCATCAGGCAGCGAGCGTGAGGGTCCACGTGACCTCCTGATGACTCTGCTCCTCCTCTTTACTCAGCCACACTCACTGATGCCTGTAAATATGCGACCCACCTGTTTGTGACAGCATGGTGGACACTAGGGTTGGGCGATATATTTACGCATGCGCAGGCTTTGTGATGGGCGGAGCAATGTAATTATGCACGGACTGATTTGCGTGTTTACAACACAGAAGTCCAAACATGGACGAACTCATTTCCAAAAACAATTATGGCTGTCAGCGTTAACGCTGCATTAACGTGATTAACGCCATTAAAATCTGGAGCGCAGAACGAACGAACTTTGGACAAACTGCCCAAAATACGCTGACAGAGACATTTCAGAGATTTTGACTGTCTGTCAAATGTCGTGATGACCCCTCATTGACTCGCCAATCACCAATTTGGGATGAAAAAGGTAAACCTAAGGATGTAACCACAGCGGTGTGTCACTCGTGCAGACGTATAGTGTGAGCAAAGTCCTCAAACACGACTAACTTAGAGGAGCATGCACGCGTCCACCATCCAGCTGAGTGTGTTAGGCTGTCACCAGCTTCTGCAGCTCCAACAAGCATCTGAGTGCCCTGTGAGGAGGGGCATCGCAGATGAAAGAGGGTGTTGTTAAAACAGCGCTATTATTTGTATTTCTGTTGACTGCTTCTATTAGCTACATTATTATTAGCAAACCTACTCATGGGCTCAGTCTATCGGCGATAGTCAGTATATTCGTCCAGTCGCCCGAACAGCTCGTGTCTCCGTGCTGTGTTTTGGATTAGTTGCTTCATTCATCAGGAAATTCAACTAAAGACTAGCTGGACTAAGTGCGCCCCTGGGCACACTGTGTTATCTAGTTGGGCAGCTCAGCAGTGCAGACCTATCTGAACTAGAAATGCTTTTACTTTGAAGGATTTTGCACTTCCTTTAACAGCGGCTGCTGTTTATCTGGGCTGTGGCAGGCTGTGGGCTTGTTTTCAGGGTGCCGTCACATTGTGCAGGTTGTGAAGCAGTGGGTCCCACCCCGCAGCACATCATTAGTCTGTGGCTACTACAAGTAATTTGACCTTAGAGGTAGTTTGATACCTGCTCAGCAGTAAGCACCGCTCATTTGTCTTACCTGTCTCGTCCCGCAGGCTCTAGCAGATGAGTTTCTGGAGGGATCTCTTCCGCTGGACTCCTTCCTCGACCGATTCCTCTCCCTGCGCTCACTCGCTCACAAAAGACGCGTACGGATAGAGAAACTCCAAGAAATCCTGCGACAGAGGAGCGAGGGCAATGCCACCGCCATGACGTCGTCAGCATGCCTGAAAGAGGACTCTGCCACCCCGCTGTCACCGTGGGATCAACAGACAACAACAGCAACGACGACGAATCAACAGCAGCCGAGTTCCAAACCTCAGAACGCCTCTCAGCCCGTGTCCTCGTCTGCAGGGGGCTCATCTGGGCTCCCCTACAGTCCGTACCCCGTGTCGGGCCCTACTCCTCCTGCTGTAGTGGCAGCAGCAGGTTCTGTTCCAGCCAATGCCCCGTCACAGTTCCCTCCTTACCCAGGTCCCACTTCAGCTTTCCCTCCGGCAGGGAGCTACTCTGGCCCTAGCCCCCCTTTTGGGCCTCCAGCTTCGGCCAGCTGCCCTTACCCGGCCCAGCCCTCCTTTCCTTCGCCACATCCGGGCTCAGCATTTGGCCAGTACACCCCGAGCCACGCTCAGAGTGGCCCTGCGCCCTACCCGGCCTCCTACAGCTACGGGGGCTACAGCTACCCATCTGGGCCAGCCTATTCCAATTCTCAGTCAGCAACAGGGAGACCCATGTACAGACCGGGATATGGAGTTCCACAGCCGTACTCCTGAAAGCACTGCTGCTCCGCTGTCTCTCTTCTTCTTAAATCTTTCCTCCTTTGCTGTCTCACCATTTTCTCTTCCCTCACTCCTGCTCTCCTCGCCCTGTCCTTTCTCCGATGCTCCCAGACTCAAGAGGTCTCTCGCTTTACTTTGTTGCACTATTTCTCTAATATCAGTCTGTCTCTGTTTATTTCTTTGCCCTTCCTTTGTCGACCCACCAACTCCCCCTACTCTGGTCTCAGGTTGTTGCGTTTGTGTTTAAGCGTTCAAACACTGTCTCTGGCTCACTCACCTTCTTCCTTCTGCACATCGTTGTCTCCTCCCTCCTCTTCCATGTCATTTGTGTGTGTGTGTGTGTGTGTGTGTGTGTGTGTGTGTGTTGCTGTTTGGCAATCAGAAAGTCCTTATAGACACAAGTGCACTCCCCCTTATGACAAATACATGGCAAGAATCACACTCTGTGACAGTGTCCCCATCCCCTGCCATAGTCTGTGTGGTTCACATTGTTTTCTGTGAGCACCGACGAGATATGGAAGCTTTATGTTCTGCTTTGATGACCTCTGGGCGTAAATGATGCCATTAAAAAGGAGAAGGCCGGTACACAGTACGATTCTTACATGAAGTTAAAGTGCAGGGTTTGAAGTTCCCATATTCTTATCTGTAGCTGCCCGGATATTCAGCTCTTCCAGTTGCAAGCGAATGTGAACGCGGCCACTTTGTTTCCTTTAACCAAAGAAACTTCTGCTGATGACACTGCTTTCATTCCTCTTCCTTTCATTAGTGTTGGACAGAGGAAGCAAACTGCAGCAAGAGATGTCACAGTACTACGTTTGTAGTAGTGCACACCAATGCCAGTAGCAGATACCAGAGTAGAAACAGCCGGTGACTATCTCAACAGCAGCAGCAGTGTGCGCACTGCCCCTTTAAAACAAGAGCCCACCGTGTGTAACCTACAGTACACTACACAGAAAATACCACGTGTATTTCCAGGTCACAGTACATGTACAGCATTTGGAAGCTACTGTAAGCATTGGTGCTGCGACGTCCCCAGCTGCAGCTGTGTCAGCAGCTTCTCCTCTCAGCCCTGCTTAAAGCACTCGAAGAGGAAACAGGCAGACTTGGAAAATTCTTCAGATTCCTGATCCCGACTGTGATGTCCTTTCCTACTTTTCTGTAAAGTCAACAAACATGTCTGTTTCTGTGAGTGGAAGCCTAGCTGGAGAACCGACACTGTAGGCAGGTTTCTGGTTTTCTCCACACATCTTCACGATCTTTTGTTTTGTATTTTTCCAATAAGTAATTCAAAGGGAAACCCAGGAAGGGTCGCTTGTCAGAACGGTCACACTCTTGATTTCCTTATAAGCATGTTTTATCGTGGAGAAGCTGACACAAAGGGATTAGTTGGTGTCACTCATGTTGCTGATTGGTCCACGGAGGCTCTCCAAAGTCAAGCTTTGTGTTGGCTTCAAACACTTTGGCACTGCAGACCATCGTAGGTGAGGTGGAGGTGTTGAAGGGAATTTAGTATGTGTGTATTTTTAAACTGAAGTGCCAACATTGTGACAGGCAAACGCGTAAATCTCACATTTCTTTGGTGACGAGCTGTACCTTACATCCCTCCAAGTGACTGAACTGAATCTAAAGTGATCTGGCACTCAGAAATACTGCACCGCTAGAAAGCTCCAGAAAGCTGCATTAGTGAAGCGAGCTCAGAGTTCAGGCGACTGAATGATGATGATGATGTTAAAGAGGGGGAGGAATCCCGGTGTGGTTGTGCAGCGGAGAGCGGTGTGCAGAAATCCTTTTTGTTTCAGTGCATGTCAGACACGCAAAGAGCAAAGTTGAACCTGCTGTTAATCAAAACACGGTAAATCTGTACCTGAAGACGGGCTGTGCAGGCTTCAGCTGAGAGCTGGCTAATGCTAGGGCGAGCACTGTGCGGATACATTCAGTCATTATCGTAGTAGCCAGTGTGAGCCACGCTTCTTCAGATGTTACATGATTTAGAAGAAGTTGGATATCAGCTGACTTCCCTGCCAAGGTCAAAGATCACCTCTTCCTGCTTTAAGAGCTGTCGCTAAGACTGCTAGCACAAAGGCTTTCACAGTGGCAGTAGCAGGTGTTCAGTCAGTCAGCAAACAGTCACTGTACACTCAGTCACACAGAGGTTTCTGTGGTGTTTGGAGAGGTCATTTATTTTTTATTTAACCAGGTTAGTATAACCATCCTCTGTTCCTCTGCCTGTCTGAAAGAGCCTGTGATGGACGGCTGGCTGTCAGAAAGAAAGCAGAAGTGTAAAGTGGCTCGCTGTGGTGAAGGAGCACATGCTCCACCACAGACACGAGCATCAGACTCGCTGTAAGGTCTGCTGGAAACAAAGATGGAAGGTTCGCTCTTCTGAAACTCACTCGTGTACCGTCTGCACATAGAAAACACTTAGAGGCACAGGTACAGTCAGCTGTTGCGTGTAACTGACCTGTCTGTTACTAGCCACAGAGCGCTAAGCCACGGCAGTAAGGTTCTCTTTATAAACCGCTCGCTCACCGTGCTGATGTCTGTCACAGAGCAAAGACACTGAAGGAAAGAGACCAGCATTAGCTCCTCTGCAGGAACCAGGTACCCCGAGGGCAGTGACTGCAAATGTACTTTAGACCTTTCATGGCAGTAGTCGATGTAATTGGCAGTTCACTGTTTGCTTTTCCTGGTTTACGATTACTGCCAACTCTGAATTGATTAATGCTTGATAGAAACTAACATATAAACAAATATTTCAGCATTAGGTGAATTAGTCTTTTATAAAGGGTGCCTTACTCCTCACAGGTAAATGTGGGCTGTAGCTGACAGAGTGCATGTGATGGCTCACCTGAATCCAGCTCTCAGTACCTCAGATGTCCACACAGTGGCACCAGCTGACAGACTGGCGCCGTCTGATTGGATGAGAGCTGACGCTGCACCTCTCTTGGTGCTAACGTCGCCCTCTGGTGTTACCTGTGGAGTCTTACTGCACACACACACAGCAGATGTCTCGCTGGTTTCAGTTGGTTTTACGTGAACACGAGTAGGTGACGACTTCACATAGAGATGCTGCAATAACCCGAGCATGACGAGCTTTCACATACGATAAAGACATGACGGTGGTGGATTTGTCCTGAGGACTTCAGTGTTGTTAGGAAAAATGACGACAACAATAATAATAGTTTTACAGTGTTTTAGAACAAGCACAAGGCAGATGTCTTAATATAGTTAGCATTAATATTCTGGAGGGAAATATCAGATTGATTTAATGGTTCTGATCTGGAGGGATTCTATTACTGATGATGTAGATGGAAAAAGAGAAAATGTTTTCTTTCTTGTTTTGGTTGTGAATAATTAAACAAGTTGATTTGAAGTAAAATGCTCAGAGTCTTTATTACGTTAGGATTCATGGAGTCATACTGCTATAAAAATGATTTGTGTGAGGTGCATCGAGTCATGAAAATGAATCTTAAATGTTATCAAAACCTTCACTCATCAAAGTTAGGTGTGTAAAGTTCTCTAATACCAAGAAAACCCGGTTTTAACTGGATCAATGAGGAGCCACTGATATCAAGACAAGGAAGCTCCTTACATGAGTGGAGGGCTTCACACCAGGACCATGAGACTGCACGCTACATGGAAGGAAGGAGGCCGAGGACTGGAGAGCATCCGGGATGGAAACACAAACGCAGGACGATGGCGTCCAATGGTAGCGTGCTTACTTACAGCAGGAAACTGGGAACGAAGGAGAGGAGGCATCGTGGAAGGACGTAAGACTCCACAGCATGCACCACTCACAGACAGCGGCTGGACTCAGGACGCCAGAGCCTCCTCAGGTATTTTAAGGATGTACTTCACAAGTTTCCCTTTTTAGCACTTTGGGATTCACCTTGTTGGTGTAAAATTATTATTTTATGGCTGTCAAAGTGTTTTCTTTCATTTCTCACAGACTCGAGTACAGAAATGGGAGCACATGGTGTGTTTTTTGACAAAGTTACTAAAGATTTAAGATTTAAAAATGGTACATGGTGCAGTTTTCATGCTTGAATGATTCATAGATCAGTGTCAATGTGCAAAAAATCATTCTTCTGATCATGTCTGAGGAACTAATATGTCAATAAATGTCACATCTTTCACTTCAGTAGTCCACGTGCTGCACTTGTTACAGTGTGTTGTGATATACCATGATATTGATTTGAGACATTATGGTTTTTCAAAGACTTTTTCATTTACAATTCCTTTTAGATGGGTCAGTGAGTTTTGTTGTATACGCTGCAAACACTATTCCCAAACATCACGTTCTTGCCTGAGAGACTGATACGAGCTCGTGGATGTGCTGTGGTTGATGGTTTGTGAAGCTCATGACGCCAGCTCCTGTGAGGGGAAAACGCGCAGACATTTGGGAAATTCAGTGCAGAGAGGAGTAGGAGTTGAAAGTTGTGGGGGTTTTGTCGTATCTACGGCGCCGTAAACCAGAGGTGGAGAATGAGAGAAAACGAGAGTGACGAAGGTGACGGAGTAAAGTAGTGTGCAAAGTCCACGCCGAGATGAATCAACAACACAAGATATTTTTGTTTGTCACAGACCCAGAGGATGATGTATGAGTTCACTTAGTCACAGTTCCTGCACAAACTTGTCATCTTGTGGTGTCGTAATTTATGCTCGGATCTTTGCACATGGTGAAGTCTAAGGAAACGCTAATCTGCTGCTAACATGACAGCACGCACACAGGGCCTCCAGATCCTGCTGTGGGATCAAATGTACATGTTTTTGTCACATGTATACAACACATCATTGTTTAAAAAGCCGCAGTGATTATAGCACGTTACACACCACGTCTCACTTTCTACTATGTGAATCTAACATTCACACTGTGATGAAATCATTTTAGCATAGGATCAAACCACCAACCGTCCCGTCAGCAAATGAGTAGCTCGAGCTCCTGAGCTACAGCCACCCGTCCCTCCCTGTACTGTTTATGTTATATGAATTCTTACTTTGGAACATTGTAACTGCTTCATGTCTTGTACTGAAAAGATCTCTGACAATGTGCTTGATATTTACGCTCTGCAGCTGTAGCTCGCTGTAAGCAGCACAGTTCTTGTGTTTCCCCAGTGCATCAGATTACAGCGTGTTACCTGAGAGCTCACTGTTATTTATTTATTTATTTATATATATATATATATATATATATATATATATATATATATATATATATATATATAAAAATAAGTAAACACATAATATTTATCATAACCTGGTATAAACATCTTAATTTGTCATGTCTGAAAACGTTTACATTCATGAACCCAAACAGCCAACTCGATGCTCGGCTCTGCTCCAGCAGCCAAACTGTATTCCCCCCCAGTCTGTGTCTGCACACAGCACGGCAAACTGAGTGTGTGCTGACACATACTGTCTGAGTGTGCCGTATTTTGTGTTACAACTTTGTATTAAGTTTGTTTTCTTGTCTTTACATTTTGCTAATAACATGGCTGCACTGCTTTTATTCTTCTTCATGCTGCAGCGTCCCTTTGAAGGGTGACGATGAACGACTCTCAGCACCAACTTTATTTATTAAGCACTTTAAAATCAAACGTGCTAAACATAGACAAATAACATAAACAGAAAATAAAATCAAACATGTTAAAAATAGAGAATTTAAAAAAAGCCAACACTTGATTTTACTCGAATATATATTTTTTATTATTGTTTGTTTAATTTAAGACAAAAAAAAAAATTAAATGAATGAGAGGTAAAACTTGAGGGGGTAGGGACAAATAAGTAAATACTTCAGCCTACTCCTTTTCAAACAAATAATGGAACGATATTTTGTAATGATTGTGAAGGCACCTGTTTGAAATGTTTGAAGTAAAAATGAGCTGAACTGAAATTTATTTATATAGCACATTACCAACAGGCTGCACAAATCGCTTTACAATGTGAAATACCACTACAACAAATAAATGCACAATAAAGATGCAGAAAATAAAAAATAAAAAATGAATAAATATGCTGTGTGAATTTTAGAGGTCATGTGACTTTATGCTGTGTTATAAGAATTTAAACTTATCTTAAAACTGCTGTAAGCCTGTTATACATTAGATTATCTACAATGTGCAGTATCGTGTATAATACGATATTGATTTTATTTTGAGCATTGTTTAATGTGGGAGGTGCAGAAACGCAGCCATCCTGGCCGCACAGAGTTTGTGTCCTCACGCTAATCCCACTTTATTCAGGAGTAATGTGTTGTGTAAATTTTACTTCTACGAGTGTGCTGTGTGCACGGATTTTTTTCAAGGGGGAGAATAAAGATGCAGACATTGTTTTATAAACTGTGTTGTTCATATTTGAATCAGTTAGTCAGCCACAGGAACAACACAGTTTCATTACAGTCAAAGCTCACCACAAATCTGTTTGTGGAATGGCCTTCCCAAAGCCGGCTGTGTGCCGGGAAGCCAGCCACTTTAAAAGAACTCTGCTCGAGAGGTTGAATGTCAGGCGGGTTGTTGATGACTACAAAAATGTCCAGTCAAGTTACAACAGAGACACTTAACCAAACGTTAGTGGGGTTTATAAATACATACTTTAGAAACAGTTCATGTATTTTGGATGATCCAAAATAAACTCTTCTTTGTAAAGCTGAACAGCTGTTCCACCCTGGAAAAAGAAAAGCCCTAAACTAACATGACATTCGACCACGTGATGAGTGGATGTAAACATCTGACCACGACTGTAAATATGTACGTTATGTGTGTTTACGTATAGATGTTAACACGTGTGGGCTCGTTACCCCTAAAGTCAGGTGTCCGAGGAAGCTTCCACAGCGTGTGTGTGTTGGTGTCTTTATGAAAAGCAGAGGAACACACTAGTGTAAGATTTCAGCCTCAGAACTAAAGCTAACCGAGAGCGACGCCACCTGAAAACAGGTTTATGTTGCTGCAGTCGGACTCGGCGGGCGACAGAGACTTGTGAGTCAGAACTGCTGAAGTGAAAATGAATACACACATGCACGTAAGTCTTCCCTTCACCTCTTCCTCCTACCCCTTCCTTCTTCCTCGCTTCTTATCGTGCTACTTTCCCCACCCCTTTCTGCCTTTCTTCACTCAGCTCGCTTTGAAGGGAGGAAATTTGCACTTTTGCACAAGCACGAGCAGCAGCAGCAGGCTGGGGATGAAGTGATTCACAGCCTGGAGAAGGGGGAGGGAGGGCAGGGCAGAGGAGTTTGACACTTCTGCATCATTTCCTTTCACATCAGGTTTACTGTTGTTGCTGCCTTGATCTGATTTGTGTCGTCTGTCTGCCTTCTCACTTACCTTCTGGTGGCACGTTGATACTGTGATGGATCTGAGGGCTCTTGTGATCATCTCTGCGCTCTTACTTGTGACTAATGGTAAGTCTGCTTTATTTTGGGGCAAACTGAATACTAAAAGCAAAGCAGGCCTCTCAGTCAGACCGGTTTGTCTCATTTCGCTGTAACTGTGGATGCATTGTAGACGCAGTGCTTAGGGGCACGAGATAAACTCCTCACTTTGTTGCGAGAGGTCAGTAAAGTCCGTCCTTTCATTTAACTTTGCTTTCATCAGACAAACCTTGATGAGCGAGCAATAATCGAGAGCTTAGAGCTGTAATGTGGAGCTCGTGGTTTGACATGTTGTCATATATTCACCATGAGGATGAATGAACGCTCGGAGCTGATTTTATGCTAACAAACATCAGGTAAAGAGTGAGCGTGTGGAGGACTCTGTGATCACTGCATCACACTACAACAACACGACCATCTTACAGTGTCAGCCCTGTTGTTGTGCGTGTGTCACTGCTGAAAACATTCAGTGACCTGCATTGTAACCTTTATAGTAACGACTATAAAGGTAGCGGTCACTGTGTTACTAACTCACGGGAACACGTCCGTGTCACCAATAATTAACTTGGATATTTTACAGTCCGGAGAGTCTGCTGTATCTCATCGTATTGGTTTCACCTAACTGGCAGCGTCTCCTCTACCACACCACCAACAATGAGCTAAATACTGTCAGCGTCACTAAGAACTCAAAGCTTTGAGCAGCAGCGTCCTGCTCCTCTGCTGAAGGCCTCTTTGTGGAGCTGAACTTAGCTAACAGGTGCTTCCTCAAAAAGTGAAGCAAACACTTATTTTCACCCCACAAACTTAAAATACTAAAGATAGTACAGTAAGTATAGTAAAGATAATGTGAATACTGGCCTCCTATTTGTTCACCGAGTTTAACATGTGCACTGACGCCGTGGGCTCCAGTGTCTCCCAGCAGCACAAAGCTGTGGTCCACGGACCCTAAACACTCACAAATACTTTAGACATGGAAACAAAAGGAGCAGCAGGAAACTAGCACTGAGCATGTTTACTCTTTTCAACAACAAAGTCATTTTAACATATCACACGTCAGGCGTTGGAGAGGAACGCTGTCCGTCATGTCATTTGCCATCAGTAGTGAAAACCTGCAGGAGCGTCAAAGATCGGTGTGGCCCAGTCAGCCTCACAATGCACTCCAACAAAAACAGCTTCTGGGAAATAAAACACAGACAAGAGACACACCAGCATGGTGTCAGTGGGTCGTCCTTCCAGTGTCAGTCCGTTTGCTGCTGCGAATGCAGAGCGCCGTTCCATTGAAGGCGCTGGCGTCTGACCCGCTCTCTGAGACCTCTAATTCATTTCTTCCACTTCACCTTTTTATCCAGGTGATTTTGTGCCGACCGTCGCCACAGCCTGGCAGGTCTGATCGGCCTTTCATCCTTCCATCACCTAAAATCTTGTTTTTAATGAAAAGCTGTTACTGACCTTAAACTGCTGACAGAAGTGTCAATTTGAATTCAAGCATCGCAAAGTTTGTCGTAAACCTGAGAAATTCATTATTTTTCTTATAAAGCCGTGAGCTCGATAACACCAGGACAATAAGAAAATTACTGTTAAATACTCGAACATTAAAATAAATTTAAATATATATTTTAGCCTCTTATTAAACATTTAATTCTTGTCTGTTTCGCATCATCATTGCTCACACGATTGGAAAATGTTGAAAACTATCGATGTGGGATGTTTAAATCTGATTTGCTTTAAGGTCGTTCAGGTTCTGTGAACATCATGCAACAACAATGCTGAATATAAATTACAGGAGACACCCACACTGCATGCAGGAAGTTTTCAAGCATCGTTTTTACACTGTTTTATTTTGTGTGTTTGCACCAAGCACGCGTGACTGCAACATGGTTTTAAACTTGTTTTAAAGTAAAAAACAGAATAAAATAACACCTCAAAAACAGACAGAAGATGGTTACAAATAACGTGAGAATAAAGAGACCAGATGCAGATTATTCACATCCATTAAAATAAGAGATTTCAAAGGTTAAATGTTGTCTGCTGCACATTATTTCATGCAGTACGTGATGATGCAAACAATACAGAGCACAGCTAAAGGCCACCGACACAAGCACAAATCCTCCCTGCATTTACAATCCTGCTGGTTTTACTCAGCGTCAAAACCTTCGTCGTTATCTTAGTGAACTAGGAAGCTGTTAGCAAAGTATCGCCCAAATCATCCTTTGTCTTCATCTTTCTTTTATTTTGGACTGATTTTAATCTGAGCACAGGAAAAACATTTCTGGTGCCAACTCGTCATTAATGTGTGCTGCTCGTATGACTCTTGTCTTCACCAACATGCTGATATTGTGATATCCCAGCAGCTGGGCCGAGTTTGTCCACCGCTGACTGCGTATTCAGGGTGCTGCGTACTATTGTGTCGATCGCTAGTCTGGAATGGATAGTGATGAGAAAAAGCTATTTTTCTAACCAAAATAAAAAATGCTGTCATAACACCAATGCAACAAATCAATGGTAAACTGCTGTGAACTGTAAAACGGTCATGAACTCATTTTTATTACAACCGAGTATCACCAGCGCTCACACCACAGCGCAGTTACAGCCTGTGCGATGTGTTGTAGCTGCCCTCTTTCAGGCATCAATGATGCACTGCAGAAACAACCGTCAGCTGGACTTTTGATCTTATTTAATCTACAAATCTTCATGAGTTTAGTTACTAAAGTAAATATATGGAGAGATAACGATGTGCTGTGAGTCATTTTTACAGGTAATAATTTACCTGGAATGAGACAAAAGCTAGAAATGACATCAGTGAGTCTGAAACCTGCTTTAACTGACAGAGAAAAGCGCACTCTTATTAAACACTAGTTTTACTGGCAGATACGATTTAGCACCGCGTTCGTCCACTAATCTGAGTATCGCTCCCGGTTTCTGCAGAGTTCCTTCATATCTTTGAGCAAGTTACTGAACTGTTGATTATCTGTTGGTGCGAGTGTGTGTAGTAAAGATAACAGAAGAAGAAGCACTGTATAAATGTGTGATTGTGGCTTGTAGTGTAAAAGCAAGTGCTGGAAAAATATAGCGTACTTAAAATACCCCCCACAGATACTTCAGTATCGGCGCGTTACTTCAGCAGCACAATGATCCTGAGCAGTGGATCGATAACATGAGACAATGAGTTCGAGATACTAACAAAGACTCATTTTGAGCAGGAAGAGGGAATAAAATCAAGGTGAATGCAAGATGTGATGTTAGTTTAGACCACAGGTGTCAAACTCTGGCCCGCGGACCAAATTTGGCCCGCAGCCTAATTACATTTGGCCCGCGAAGCCATACCAAATTACTATTAGAGCTGGCCTACTGGTATCATACAGCTAATATATATATTGTTTAGTATTAAGCTTTGCTTGTTCCATATTCAGTTTTCCAGCAAAAATTGAGTCCATAAGAAGAGATTCATTCTTAAATCTGGAGGAAGATTTTGTTATTTTTCAATAAATATTAACGTTAGCCCGCGACTTTGTTCCAGTTTTGAATTTTGGCCCACTGTGTATTTGAGTTTGACACCCCTGGTTTAGACCGTCTACAAAGGTCACCTGTGGTGCTTTCAGGGTCCTCGGATGATCGCTGCCCGACACTGTTGCAGAAAACAGAGAAAATGCTTCAGAGGGGCCGTCAGCCTCTTTGGCCATTTTGATCTGCTTGTCGTAGTGCAAACAGTCGTTGTTATCGTCAGCCAAAAATGACCATACAATAGAGTTCACATTCGAACGGGCACTGAATTATGCTTTAGGAGTAGCACCCAATGACCTGATACTGTTCATGATATACTCAAAGGGTAATTTTACTGGTTTGATACGTCGGGTACATTTTAATGGTAGTACTACTGTACATTTACACTTTGTTGTTTTAGTTGTCCCTAAAAACGATTGCTTTTTAAAGCTTTCCTGTTCATTCTGATCCACACAAACCTCGACTGTGACACAAGCCAAATGATAAAATAAATAAGAAAAAAATACCAGTAAAAATAAATTAAAAATAACATGCATACATATGAAATGTTTTGTATGTATTCCAGATAAAATTAGCATATTTTATTAGTAAGATAAGTTTGAAATGTGGGTCAGTCTGTACTGTTCATCTTTATATAAAAAGGTCTTATCTGTACATGTTTCCCTACAGCGGTTTAGTCGTGCACATAGTTTCACTTCTGTTTGCAGAGGCTTTGAAATCCATGCCGCTGAAACTTGTGTCACCACTACAGCTCAGCGGCACCAAATAGAAGATGGTTTCTGGTGTTTCAAGAATAAGAAGGTGATATCTAAAAACACATCAGAGCTCACGTACCTGCTACTAGTTTACTAAGAAAGTCATTGCTGATTAAAAACTAAATATCCATCAATGAACTTTGATGTCATTTTTTACAGTTTGTTACGGCTCTAAAAAATAACATTTCCAACATGCGGGACAAAATTCACAAAACTATAAATTTGTAGCATCAAGTCTTTTCTTCTGGTTTCACCAATTTCCAAAGTGCTTTGAGTACACTGTTAAAAAAACATCTTAAAAAAACGGTAATAGTCCAGCAGCTGGGGCGCCAAAATACCACCGTAAAATAACTTCCTCATGAAAATACGGTTATTTCCAGTAATGTAAATAGGGCTCACTTCACATGGGATTCTGCCTTTTCCAAGTGCTTTTAGACATTAAATTAGGAACATTTTAATGTGATCAAACAATGAAATTACCTGTAAACAAGGTCACTGAATGTGGCAATATGAATCATAATACGTAAATGTACAGAAATATACAGTTAACGTAAATAATAATGGATTGCATGCCCTGGGACAGACCGACAGAGGCGAGGCTGCCATATCACACCATTGGCCCCTCTGGCCATCACCAGTAGGCGGTAGGTGAAGAAACAGCAATGATAATAATACTTATGTGATGTAACACAAGCTTATAGGGATCATGTTATATACTTTTCCATAGCAGTTCAATCTTTCAAATAACGGACAGATATTTGTGAAAGCATGATACATTTGTGAATCTGTATCTAAATATGCATATGTACAGACATATGCATATTTAACAATCATGACAATGATTTAACGTTAATTTACATTTGAAATGTGAAATCAGTCTATTTACGTAACTTTAATGATGTTCTAGAAGAACAGAACAAAACTGTAAAATGCAGTAAAATACTTTCACATTAGGATTTTCCTACAGCGCAGCCGCGACCTTGTGGTTGTTAGTTCACATTCATTGGCCGATGCTTAGCGTCATGTTATTATGTGTCCCAACATCCAATGGCATGTCACATTGTTTTCATGGCCACACCCTCACCCCAGGTGCAGAGGCCTCTTTCTGTTCAGGAATGTTGGGAATACTTTGAGATTTATATTAATTGCAATTCCTACCTCTACATTTATTTTTTAAAATATATAATTAGCACAGCGTGGCCGTGCAATGTTTTATGTTTTTATTCCTATTAATTATATTTTCACTTGTTACCTCTGAATTATTGAATCAGACCTGGATGACATGAACTTTTCAGCAAACTTACAATTCAAATGCTCCTTTAATTATTGATTATTCTCATTAATTTTCGATCATTTTATATATTTTTCCATAGTATTACATTTGAATTTAACAGATCATTCTCTCATATAACAGACAAATATTTGTGAGATTATGATACATTTTTGAATGTATCTTTACAATCTAAATATGCACATGTACAAAAAATATATTTAAAAAACAAGTAAATTGTGTTTTACTATATTTACAGTGATGCTATTTTACCTTTGACATGTAAAGTCACAGTCTACTTATGTAAATGTAATGATATTCTAGAAAGACCAAACTGTAAAATATACAGTAAGATACTGTGACATTACTATTTTTTGGAACAGTGTAGAGCAGGTCCTGAATGTGCGTCTGCAGTTGATGAGGATCAAAGGTTTATATGCTGTAATCTGCAGGAGCTTAGCTGGGTCATAGTCAGCTTCACAGCAACGACCGTCCAATGGAAGATAAACTTTAAGGATGCTGTTCCTTGAAAAATCTTTTCGTTTGTTGTTTTTTATTTTCTCACAAACATAATCTTAAAGAATATCTTTGTTTCTCTTGTAAATGTATGATTTTGTTCCATGTTTCTTGTAACTTTATTCTTCCCTGCAGGTCGTCTTCATAAGGTTTGATTCACAGCGTCTCTAGTCCACATACTGAAGTCCACAACAGGGGGACACATTCATTATTGTTGTACTTTTGTTATATATACTAACTGATATGTGTCCTCCAGGAAATACCCAAACTCCAGACTATACCCAAACTGAAAACTACACTGTCAGCTCCATTTCCCTGACTAGCAGTCCTGTGACAACTGCCACCACCTCTAAAACTACAAACGTTGTGAATAAAGCGCCCAATGCAGTCACTTCTTCAACCAAATGTAAAGGTAATGTTGTGGTAATCCTGCATTTTCTATCCACCGCTTCCTGTTTGGTCAAAAAACAAAAACAAAAAAACAAACACAATTCAGGCATCATTTGAAAGATGTGTGTCAGATCAGAGAGCCATAGCTGGATTGGATTGAAGGCAGAGATCATCAAGGTGACAGCGTTACTGAGAGAGTACAGGGCTCTAGACTAACTTTTTGCCATGGGCGTACTGGCACAAAAGTTAGGCGCACACAAATTTTATAATAATTGATATAATGTGTTTTTCTGGATACACTGTGCTTTTTCAGCATTCAAAGATTGATGCCACCGTGTCAGAGCACTGGCTATGAATTTCAGAAGGATCAGGCCTTAACAGAAAAGTTAGCAATAGTTCTTTTCCTATTACAGCTACATCCACTTCTGTCGTGCCTAGGCTGCTCACTAGGGCTGGGTATCATCACTGATTTCTATAATCCATTCGATTCTGGTTTTCAAAGTCCCGATTCGATTCAACTTAGCCTCAGACAGTCAGAAATATTATAATTCTGATCATTTATCAGTACTGACTTCATCAGAATTGTGAACATCACAGCAGATGCCTTTGTGTGAAAGTAACTGAGAATAAAACACAGAAAAACATGAAGGAGATTTTCCTGGTCTGGCTTTTTATAGCAGATAACCTTAAAAATATTCTACAATGTTCTGCATATAAAGTTTAAATTTCTTCAGTACTGAACAACAGAAAAAATAGGCTTTCTTGTCCGAGGTCATTTAAGTGAAAAAAAGAAAAAGACAGCAGCCACAGCGCTGTGAACAGCGGTAGACTGGTGGGTAATAAGCCAATGAATAATACAGAAAACAGAGATTGGAGACGGAAACTGTTCTTGAAGTACAGAGAGAGAGAGAGAGAGCTAGCTGTGCATGGAGTGTGATTTTAATAGTCGTGGAAGCAAAACAGCAAAATTCATGACGACATTGATCAAATGTGAAGCGCAGTTTGCTGCTTCTTTTGCTGCTGGCTCGGTGAATTTTGGTTGGAGAGACAAAACCTGCAGCTCAGAATCAGCGCAAAAAGACGTAATCACAGCGCGGACCGGACGCATCAGAACCGCTGAGCTCCGACAGCATGTCCGTCTACGTCGGGTGAGAAAGCCGAGAAAGACAAAGTTGATTCTGATGCGTCGGTCTGTGTTTACGTCTTTGTGTGGAGTCCGTGTACCTGCTCTCATCTGCTGTTTGGTTGTTGTTGAAATGGTTTTGTGAGCTTTAATCTGAGAATCTGCCGTTTCTGGCAAAACACCGTTATATTTAAAAGTCGATTCAGGATTTAATGAATCGATATCGCTTTATTCAAGCTACTCACCTCTCTCTTCCACCTGCACTTTCAACTGGACCACGGCCAATCAGAGCGGTCCCGCCCCTTACTATCTCTGATTGGTTTAGTCCACGATAGGGGCAAAATGTGTCTGTTGTTGACCACAGGGAAGGTTGCAGATTTTTTTTTTTTTTTGCTACCCGAACATTTGGTCGCACAGGTGCAACCAAATATTTTTTTTTAGTCGCACCACTGAAAAATTTGGTCGCATTTGCGACCAAATTGGTGGCACTCTAGAGCCCTGGAGTAGCAAACAACATGCCAGCCTGTGCTGTGGGTCAAAGGCTGGTCTGCTGTCTGCAGGTCTTTGTAGATGTTCAACGGTGCCAATTTCATGTCGTGTGGTTTGACTTGTTTTTTCTCTGCAGACTTTAAGTTGTGCATTTAAGAACTGCAACACATGTGATACTCTTTTAAATTTATGATCGACAACCGAAACCAGTTGTGATCTTGGAGTCTAGACGGCACTGAGGGAAAATAAATACATGAATCTATATTGATTCTGTTAATTTATGCCAGGCCTCAGAAACACTAGCAAACATTACCTGTAAACATGGGTCGTCACTGCACTCACAAACACATTTAGGGTGGAAATGATGCTGTGGTTTCCCTTAGTGCAGCTGACAACTTGTTTTCTATAAATATGCTGAAAAAAATCACAGGAAGACTTGGAAAACAAGAAATCAGATCTCAGTGGGGAAACAAACCACGCTGGATATCTAAACTGATATGGCCCGGGGAGTGAGAAGATCTCACACTGTTTGATGGAAATGTAAATTATCACCCTACAGAGGACTGAATTCAAAGACAGGTGCTGCGGGCTAGTCCATTTTACCTAAATTTCTTTGCAGCAATAGAGCATGCACACAAGCCCCCATGTGTTTGTATGCATGCCTGACAACATTGGGACATGCTCCTAATGAGGAGGAATGTGTACCAGTGTAGGGTCCAAGGGTGCAAGCATTTCATCCTGAAAGCTAATGGCAGTCAGGGTGCTGTTGCCAAGCCTGTAGAGGCCTGTGACATCATGTAGATGTGTCCCTAGACCATCACTGATGCAGCACCAAATCGGTCATCCAGAAGAATGTTACAGGCAGCGTGCTTCTCTAGACCCTCTCACGTCTGTCACATGTGCTCAGTCAACATGCTGTCATCTGTGAAAAGCACATTGTGCCAGTGGTGGACCTGCCAGTTCTGGTGTTCTATGGCAAATACCAGTCCAACTCCATGGTGCCAGGCAGTGAGCACAGAGCCCACTAGAGGCAGTTGCCTGCTCAGGCCACCCTCGTGAAGTCTGTTTCTGATTGTTTGGTCAGAACAATCAGAATCGGTTAGCTGCCAAAGGATCTTTTGCAGCTCTGGAAATGCTCATCTTGTTCCTCCTTGCACAAAGGAGCAGATACCGGTCCTCCTGATGGATTAAGGACCTTCTACAGCCCTATCTGCCTTTCTCTTGGACTGTGCTGGGAGACACAGCAAACCTTTTGGCAATAGCACTTATTGATGTTCCATTCTGGAGGAGTTGGACTACCTGCACAACCTCTGTGGGGTCCAAGCATCACCTCATGCTATCGGTAGTGACACCAACCTTAGCCAAATGCAAAACTAGTGAAAAAACAGTCAGAAAAGATGAGGAAGGAAAAATATTGGCCTCCACCTGTAAAACCATTCATGTTTTGGAGGTTGTCTCATTCTTGTTCCTGAACATGTTGGTAATGTCGTGAACACAGTAGAAGCTGAAACTAATTAATGACCCCCTCTGCTACTTAACTGATGAGAGCAACTTCCCAAAAGTCTAACTGGCTTCATGCTGTACTCTGATAAAAACGTGGAGCAGTCTGTGTAAAACCACATTAATGCTACATGGCAGGTTTAGGAGCAACATATGCAGATTCTTCACAAAAATGTTAGTTATTTCAAAAAGATGATGCCAAACCTTTGTACTATTATCAAATAAATAAATTATCTGTATACTATTGCGTTAAACTATTATTTGTACTTTACACAGAATACCAGCTTTTATACATACAGTATATGTGCTATTCAGATAATATGTGTGTTTTCCTGTTTGTGTGTGTCCAGCTGAGAAGGACGCGGCACAGCTGAAGACCTACAAAGTGATGACAGCGTTGCTCTTCTGCATATTGCTCATCCTTTTCCTGATGCGCTTCACCAGGCCTACTGTAAAAGCCCTGCAGAAGAGATGTGAGTACACACAGGTCTTTTTCAGAATAAAATAGAATAGATGACGTGCTGTTGGAAGACTTCAGATTCAAATTGATGCACACTCAGTCATTCAGATAGTGAAATCCAAGAAAGTTCATTCTGCTCATCTGGAAATGGCGTTTTCAATGAGGGGACCATTTCGTTAATCCAAGTGACTTCTTTAGTCTCAGCTGACTCCAGGTTTCCCCAACATTATAAACAGTACATTTGCACAATGACCAATAGGATCATTTTGCAAAAAATCACCCCAAGGATCTGCTCCATTGGCACAAACAGAGTAATATAGTGTACACTGGTAAGTGCCAGGAGGATCAAGGAGTCGAGGAGACCATCTCTGGAAAAGACCATCTCTGAATCAAGGAGGGGGCCTAAGGGTACAACTGTCACCATCTTACAATGATGTGATTGCAACCATAGTCATCTCTGTGTGGATGGTACTCATGGTATTGATCAGTGGTCATGTGACAATTTGCATATTAATGATCATGCAACTGACCTCACAGCCCATTGTTAGCCAGTGGTGCTAGATTTGGTCACTTTGTAAATGTACCGATGAATAGAATCAACTTTCTGGGAGTGTTTTTAATTGGCACACAACAGAGAAACCAGAGTATGGCATAGCTAATGTGCTGACACACATGTTCACTGTTGATTTCCAGTTTCAGACAGGAGGCAGAATCGTTGGATAGGACCAACACAGAGTCACAGCGGTGAGTCATGCACTCTAAGTCTCAGCTCTAATATCATTGATCACATTGTATTGTATTGTATTGTATTGTATCTTTATTTGTTTCAGACATATAAAACAAAAAACAATATATACACACTACATATATTTTCATTTACAGATACGAATATATATGTAGATATACACACACACACGTATGTGTTCAGATAAACAAAAAATATATAATGAAATAAAACAAAATCGTCTGACATAATGTAACAATGTTTGGTCTGAAAAGGAGTAGGAAGAAGTATGAACATACTGTATTTCAAAATAGTACCCTGTTTGATATATGGTCATGTAAGAAGTGTTTCACAGGACTCAATGGATCCGATGGCTTGTGGAACTCCTGTTTGTAACAATGTT
>NC_135172.1:1806284-1846284 GCF_041146795.1 Maylandia zebra
GACCCTGAGAACTGCAGGAACAATCTTCAACATGTTGTAAATATTCTCCTCATCAAAACATTTTCAGAAAAAGAACAATTGGAGCGTAACATGGTAATATAGTACTGTTTGTTATACTAAGTGCAACTTTTTGTCATAAGTAAAATGATTCAACCAAGTTGACCTGATTGTTTCTTTGAACATTTTGTTGATTTTAAAGAAGACAGAAAGACAAAGAAAATGGGGAGAGACAGGGATGAAGGTGGTTACCGAGTGCAGAGATGTGGTTTCCTTTGCCGTTGACACCAGCTTCCTGTTTGTGTTATTTCTGGTGCAATCTGTATGTCTTCCCTCTTGTCTTTCATTAACTCTCTCTCATGTTCTCTTCTCATTTCTATCAGCCCTTCCTTGTTCACTATGCTCATTTTTCCATCTCCTGTGTGGTGAAGTGAGGGCTGAGGGTTGAGATGTCTCCACTACCACTGAAAGGATTTGAACCAAAAGCTTCTTACTGATGAAAACTTCAGTGATGTCACTGTAGAGGAGTCCTTTCTCCTGTAACCTCACAATCACCATTTCTACACACTTTGTGTTGCAGATTTTAAATAGAGTTTTTTAATTGCCATTTTGTCATGTGGTCTTAAAGAGCTAACCAATGATATACCAACTAAAAGCTTTATAAGAATAAAAGTCTTCCAATAAGGAATTTGTATATTGAACAAGAAAAAATAACTCCACATACATTGTGGCTACTGGGAGTATTGTAATACAACCAGTAATGGTAATGCATTGTGCATTATTTCTTTTTTCATAATTTATAATGTGGCATAAATGCAGAGAAAACTATAACAGAATGAACTGCGGTACTGCACAGGAAGACAAGTATGTGGGGCTGGGACAGGTGAGCCTGGGATCGGCTCCATGGACTGTGATGATGATTGCAGGCCGAGCATGTGGGGGCACGTACAGCTGGAAACTGCTCTATGTTTTTAATGTTGATTGTTATTTTTACACCACTGGACCGGAAAGGTCACCTCATTCCTTTAGTCGTGTTGGTACTAGCTCATGTACCAATCACATGCATTTTGCTGCATCTATGTATAGTTTATTTTTCTCTTTCTCTCGCTCTGTCTTTTCACTTTTGTTTGTCTATCTGTATCAACCACATTTTCAACAATAAACTGAAAAGATACATGAGCACACGGGAGGTAGGGGAGGGGCTGGTTGTGTTAAGAGATTTGGGTAATTCAGTGTCAGTAATGAAAATGAACAAATGGGCTGCTGTCAGTGGTTGTAGGCTTGGTGCGCAGCACTACCTAGCCTGCTATAAAACTATATTGACCCATTGCCCCACATGCTCTTCATGCCACCTGGCAAATACCTGGCATGTCAGATTACCATTTCAGGCCTGGTGGCAGCCAATGGCAACACGAGTTGAACAGGCAAGTTTGTAGCAACTAATCCATCTTTCATATAATCACTCAAACCATGTAGGAACGCTCCAGAGAGAGCCTTGTCCTCCCTGCTAGCCAAAACAGCCTGGCTCTGACACCATCACTCTTTCTGTGAATGGAAACTGTAAATGTGCTGGAAAGCAAACAGAAGGCAGCCATGCTCATTGGCACAGTTCAGCAGAACTCTGATGAAGCAAAAAGGAAAAGACCATGGCTGTGTGTTGGCTTTGTCACAATAAACTGGAATATAACCAGTCGAAGTCAGTAACCATGTAAACATGTTAACATTATATATCGCACAAACTGGAGCACACAGTGGTGTGAAAAAGGGTTTGCCTCCTTCTTGATTTCCTATTTTTCTTTATGTTCGTCACACTTAAACATTGCAGATCATCAAACAAATGTAACTATTAGACAACAATAACACAAGGAAACATTAAATGCAGTTTCTAAATGAAGGCATTTATTGGTAAGGGGAAAAAATCCAAACCTACATGGGCCTGTATGAAATGTCTTTGCCCCCTATCCTAAAAATGTAATTTAGGCTCGCTCATCTTTGACCCCCCCACTCCAAAGTCTTCATCTTGTTTTTCCTAAGCCATGCAGAGGTAGATATTCTGGTGTGTTTTGGATCATTGGCCTGCTGCAGAACCAGGTGAGCTTCAGCTTGAGGTCATTAACAGATGTGCGGACATTCTCCATCATGTTTTGGTAAACAGCAGAACTCGTGCTTCCATTTACCACAGCAAGTCTTCCAGGTGCTGATGCAGCAAAACAGCCCCAGACCATCATGCTGACACCAACAAATGTTACTGTGGTATGATGTTTTCTGAAATGCTGTTACTGTTACTCCAGAGTGTTTTTTCAGAAGTCTTGGAGATAATCAAGATGTTTTCTGTTAAAACTGAGATGAGCCCTTATGTTCCTTTTGCTCAGCAGTGGGTTTCGTCTTGAACTCTGCCATGTAGGCCATTGTTGCCCAGTGTCTTTCTTTCTTATTTCTTACATATATGTATATATATAGAGGTAAGTTACTGCCTCATCTTGATTATCTATATTATTACTGAAGAATGTTATTTCATAATGTACTAACTGAGTTATTAAACTTTCTTCATACAACAATAAGTCCTCTATGCACTTTTGGCCCATGTTGCACAAAGAAACAAAAAGATCTTGTTTCTCAACACATCCAGCTCCAACATCTGTTAGGAGGACATGGACACACCCGTGATCTTCTATCCTGTCGTCCTCCTCTCACCCCAACCGGTTGCAGCAGATGGCCCCGCCCCTCCCTGAGCCTGGCTCTGCTGGAGGTTTCTTCCTGTTTAAAGGGAGTTTTTGTCAGGGCTCTGAGTGCGGGCAGGCGGAGAGGAGGATCCAAACGCAGGACTCAGACACTAACTTGAAACTCAAAAACCTCAGCTTTATTGCTGGTACGAAAACAAAACATGACGTGAACACTGAATACGGAGAACAGAAACACACAGGCACAATCTGATGGTACGACACGACACCGAGCATGGGAAAACACAGGGCTTATATACACAGGGTGGTAACGGGGGAATCGGCAACAGGAGGGAGACACAGCTGGGAGAGATCAGGGCTAACGAGACAGGGGGAACAAAGCTGCACACACACTAACATAAGACAAAGACTTTCACAATAAAACAGGAAACATGAATCGCAACTCAGAGACACGGACTCAACACAGAGACAGAAAATGACACATGGAACTGAACTATACATGAAACCACAATTCCTAAAACATGGATAACAGTAACATGAAATTCTAATAATAATAATCACAACCACAACAAGAGAACAAGAAAACAATCCATGATGCAAAATTAAACCAAAACATAATAAACTCAAAATACTGGGTCCAACGGACCCAGAACCGTGACAGTTTTTCCTTCCCACTGTCGCCAAAGTGCTTGCTCATAGGGGGTCATATGCTGGCCATCTACTGAGACTGGTTGGGGTGAGAGAAGGAAGACAGGATAAAGTGATGCTGTGGAAAAGAGACAGAGCTTAATAACAAGTACGATTTAGTGCAGAGAGGTCTGTTAACACATAGTGAGGGAAGAAGAAACACCCAGTGCATTATGGGAATCCCCCAGCAGCCTACACCTGTTGCAGCATAAACAGTGTTGGGGAGTAACGGCATGTACTGGCATTGCGTATTTAAAATACTGTATTCTGTTACAGTTACCTTTTGAATCGTTGGTAATCAGAATACAGTTGCTTTGTTGAAATAAATAGAATACATGGCGGTCATTTCCGATTTCATTTGTTTGGCTATCCCCTCTCTATGCCTTCTCCAACTTTGGTGATTGAACACAGTTGGGCGCAGGCTCAGCTCATCTGGGATGTATATAGTTTCTCTGATTCTGATTGCTGGAAACCCAAACAAAACATGTAAGAAGAGGTTAAGATAAGATAAGATAAGATAACCTTTATTAGTCCCACACGTGGGAAATTTGTTTTGTCACAGCAGGAAGTGGACAGTGCAAAAGTTATGACGCAAAAATTAGAATACAATAAGAATAAATACAGTACACAACTGTACAGAATAGAATAAAATAAAATACTATATACAGTAGAATAAAATAAAATAAATATACAATAAGATAAGAATAGAATACAAATACAAATACTATATACAACTGAGTAAAAATACAACAATGACAGATAGGATTATTGCACTTAGTATTATTGCATATGTATGGATGTGTGTGCTTGATCAGTTAAAGTCTTTATTATGGAGTCTGACAGCAGTGGGGAGGAAAGACCTGCGAAATCTCTCCGTCCCACACCGTGGGTGCCGCAGTCTCCCACTGAAGGAGCTGCTCAGTGCTGTCACAGTCTGCTGCATGGGGTGGGAGATGTTGTCCATCAGGGATGACAGCTTAGCCACCGTTCTCCTGTCACTCACCACCTCCACTGGGTCCAGAGGGCATCCTAGAACAGAGCTGGCCCTTCGGATCACCCTGTTCAGTCTCTTCCTGTCCCCAGGTTCTAATGTAAGCGACCTGTTAATGTTAGTGGTGTCAGATACAAAATGGACCTGGAGCCAGCAGTGCACGGGCAGGAATGCATTTCTTACTTGGAAATGGGATGGGCGACATACTATTGCTGTGTGATTTTTGTTACTATTAATGTAGACTACTCACCACCGAGCTAACATTGTTAGCTGGTGTTAGCTGAAGTTAGTTCATAGACTGCAGACTATTAGGCTGTTTCTAAATACTCATGTACGCCCGTCTGTTCTAGGATGCCCTCTGGACCCAGTGGAGGTGGTGACTGACAGGAGAACGGCGGCTAAGCTGTCATCCCTGATGGACAACATCTCCCACCCCATGCAGCAGACTGTGACAGCACTGAGCAGCTCCTTCAGTGGGAGACTGCGGCACCCACGGTGTGGGACGGAGAGATTTCGCAGGTCTTTCCTCCCCACTGCTGTCAGACTCCACAACAAAGACTTTAACTGAACAAACACACACATCCACACATATGCAATAATACTAAGTGCAATAATCCTATCTGTCATTGTTGTATTTTTACTCAGTTGTATAGTATTTGTATTTGTATTCTATTTTTATCTTATTGTATATTTATTTTATTTTATTCTACTGTATATAGTATTTTATTTTATTCTATTCTGTACAGCTGTGTACTGTATTTATTCTTATTGTATTCTAATTTTTGCCTCATAACTTTTGCACTGTCCACTTCCTGCTGTGACAAAACAAATTTCCCACGTGTGGGACTAATAAAGGTTATCTTATCTTATCTTATCTGTACTCGCGTTTTTGCTAGTCTGGACTTCGTAAATTCACGGAGTCCGGTGTCGAGAACGCAGAGCATGATGACATCGCACCTCTGGAGTTTTTGTAGCCATCCCCCCATAATTTAATTGTGTTTAATATTTGACGTTTTAACATGCTGGTTTTAGACTTGATGGATAGCATTAACAACCTGCTAGCTGCAAATAATCATGTGCAGTTTCACATGATTATTAACAGACAGAAAGAAAACATATGACTGATACAGAAATAGTTTTCTATACAAGATCGCAGCAAAAAGTGCAGCCTTACCTAATGTCCACCCTGTTACTCATTTCATTTTAAGATTTTAAAATTGAGTTGGTATTGGAATGACGAGTATCCTTCAGTAATAGTAATAAATCACACAGCAACAGTACATTCATGTAGTTGTAAAAAATATGATAATATATTATCCATCCAAAATATTCAGAATACCTTACTCTCATTGAGTAACGTAACGGAATACGTTACAAAATAGATTTTGGGGCATGTAATCTGTAATGGAGTGGAATACATTTTGAAAGTAACCTTCCCAACACTGAACATAACTAAGGGAGGATTCAGGGTCACCTGGTCCAGCCCTAACTATATGCTTTAGCAAAAAGGAAAGTTTGAAGCCTGATCTTGAAAGTAGAGATAGTGTCTGTCTCCTGAATCCAAACTGGAAGCTGGTTCCACAGAAGAGGGGCCTGAAAACTGAAGGCTCTGCCTCCCATTCTACTTTTAAATACTCTAGGAACAACAAGTAGGCCTGCAGAGCAAGAGCGAAGTGCTCTAATAGGCTGATATGGTACTACAAGGTCATTAAGATAAGATGGGGCCTGATTATTTAAGACCTTGTATGTGAGGAGCAGGATTTTGAACATGAGTTTCGACTCATGGGACTGGGATCTTTCCTCAACCATAGGCAAGGCAAGTTTATTTGTATAGCACAATTCAACAACAAAGTCATTCAAAGTGCTTTATAGAGACATTAAAAAACAAAAACAATAAAAAGCACGATTTAAAATTGATTTTAAAAAAGTAGATAAAATCAGAACAACAGATAAAATCAGTAGTTAGAATGTAAGTGTCATGGTCTGGCTGGCAGACCGTGGGGATGTGGGGAAAGGAGGACCCAAAACGCAGACTCTGCGATGCAAACAGTGCTCTTTATTCACAGTGAAAAGCTGTAAACACAATAACTCCCCGTTGCTCCCTTGAACCCCGTGTGCGTGCTTCCCTCCGACGTCTGTGCTCGTGCTCCCCGCTGTTGTGTTTCCGCACACCCCGTGCGTGCTGCCTTTCTGGACCACTCTTCCTCCTGCAGGGAAACCATAGAGGCAGCCGTCAACACTAACCCTCGGCGGGCATATACGAACAACACAGACATATGCTGACACACTAACTTGGTACGATAACTCAATGATCCCGCGCCGGTGGGAGCTCCAACACTCTCCTAAGTAGTAGTGGCCAGTCCTTCGCAGGGCCACACCCATCAGGCCTGCAGGTGGCTGTGCTCCATCCTCCAGCCACACCCTGCCTATACATACGAGTGGGACACAGACTAACACAGCATTGTGGAGAAAACACACATCACCAAATAATAATAATACTAACAACAATAACAACAGTCAAAACTGGTCACGGACCCCCGAGTCCTCCAGAGCCGGGTCCGTGACAGTACCCCCCCTCTAAGGGTCAGCTCCCGACGACCCAAAAACACAAACCAAAAGCAGTACAACCAACCCAGGGCGGGCGGCGGGAGGTCCAGGACGGAGGGCAGAACCAAAACAAGCAAAAACCCCCAAAGAAAACAACCCCCCCCAAGGTCACAGTCCCAGAGTCCGACCGCGCATCCCGTAGCAGAGCAACAAAAAGAAAAAATGCCACAAAACAGTCTCAGGCAGCCCATCAACATAACAAAAGAGTTCAGGGGGCCTACCTCGAGTCCAATGGTGGCGACATTGCAGCTCCGGCGGACGGCCACGGGTCCGGCAACAGCAGAAAAACGGTTCTGGGGGCCTGCCACTGCTCCAGTGGCGGCGGCACTGCTGCCCCTCCGGTGGCGAGCCCCGGGCCCAGTAGCGGCGGCGCTGCTCCCCAGGCGGCCTGCCCGGGATCCAGTGGCGGTAGCGGCGCTGCTGCTCCTCCGGCGGCCTGCCCCGGGTCCGAAGGCGGCGGCGCTGCTCCCCAGGCGGCCTGCCCGGGATCCAGAGGCGGTAGCGGCGCTGCTGCTCCTCCGGCGGCCTGCCCCGGGTCCGAAGGCGGCGGCGCTGCTCCCCAGGCGGCCTGCCCGGGATCCAGTGACAGTAGCGGCGCTGCGGCTCCTCCGGCGGCCTGCCCCGGGTCCGACGGCGGCAGCGCTGCTCCCCAGGCGGCCTGCCACGGGTCCGGTGGCGGCGCTGCTCCTCCGGTGAGCAACAGCGAGGTGTGGCACACGGTTCATGACGCGCTGGTCGCTGACGTGGATGCAGAGGACGTGGATGGCGTGGATGGCGTGGAGGCCGCGCCAGAAGTGGAGGTCCCTCCGGTTCGCTGACCTCCGGCTCCGGCTGAGCGGGTCCCTCCTCGGCTGGCAGCGAAAGCCCCTCCTCGGCTGCTGGCAGCGAGAGCTCCTCCTCGGCTGCTGGCAGCGAGAGCTCCTCCTCGGCGGCTGGCAGCGAGAGCTCCCTCGGCTCGCCGAGCTCCTCCTCGGCTGGCAGCGCCGGTTGTTCCTTCCGCTCGCCGAGCTCCTCTGCTGGTGGTTCGCTGAGCTGCTCCTGCTCGCTGAGCTGCTCCTGCTCGCTGAGCTCCGGCTCGCTGAGCTCCGGCTCGCTGAGCTCCTCCCGCCCGCTGAGCTCCGGCTCGGGCAGAGCGGGCTCCTCCCGCTCTCCGAGCACCCTGAGCACCTCCGGCTGCGCTACAGCTACTGACGGTCGATCTGGAGGTGAAGATGGTGATGCGGTGTCTGCAGGTGGGGAAGGTGAAGGTAGAGTAGGTGATGCAGATGGCGAAGCCGAGAGTGCTGCGGTCGCTGCAGTCTGATGGGACTCTGGTGGAGAAGTAGCTGCAGAGGGAGGAGGTGATGATGGTGCGGCAGCTGCTCCCGGTGGACTGGACAGCGATGCAGGGACAGACGGGTGAAATGATGGCAGAGGTGGTCCAGCAGGCATATCGACCTCCAACTGAGGATGAAGGTGAGAGGCTGACCGGACTGAAGACTCAGTCACCAGCTGGGCACCAGACTCCGTTACTAGCTGGGCAGTGGACTGAGTTGAGGGTGATATTGCTATTATGAAGGGTGGCGAGGATGAGAATGTTACAGCTGGCTCAACAAATTCCAGGGGTCCAGAGGCAACTGAGGCCTCCAGTTCGGCCTCTGGGGAAGCCCTGGGGAGAACCTCTGTCTCCATATGGCCAGACTGAGCCAAAAAGTCATCTGGGTCTGTATGCTGTGAACTCCCTAGCTCCCAGCTCACAGTCTCAGAGTGAACATCTTCAGAGTTTTTGGAGGTAAAGCAAACAGTTTCTGACCCCACCGACTCTGAGCTAACTACCTCAGGGCTGTCTATGCAAAATTCTGCCCCAGCATTAGCACTCAGGCCACATTCGTCCGTCGGTGGTCCAAAAATCCCCACTGGGAGTTCAGTTACACCTCTTACAGTTTCTCCATTGTTAATTGCCGTAGTGGCTATAGTCTCTATGTCCATGTTCACAGGAAGGGAATTTACGACACCGGCAGAGTCCATTTTACTCACTGTGGCGTCCAGAGCCGCTGGTCCTGAGTCTTCGACCAGCACAGGAGTGAGTGTAGAGGTGGCTGAACGCTGCTTGTGAGGACGCCTTCTCCTCCGTGAAGGCGGGGCCGGGTGTAAGGAAACCGTCCTCTGCTGTTCATCTGTGTTTTGATTTTCAATGACAGGATTAATAGACACAAATGAGTCGGGTTTACTCACCCCCAAGATGGCGCCAGTATGTTCGGCTCGCCGTCACTCCTCCTCCTGTTTTTTGGTTTTTTGTTTGCTGTTCTTTGCCTTAACTGTGGAAATCAACTCGCTCCGGACTTATGACCGGCAAACTCTCTTTATTATTCGAGACTCAGCAGTGTCAGCACCTTTGTCCTCTGTCTTTGATGGACAAACAAGCGGTGTGCCTCCACTGTTCGATGGTATTCCACCTTACCTACGTCGCACCTGGTTCCTCCCTCCCAAGCTACACCGGAAAAAACGTTGGAGAAGACGAGGGAAGCGAAGTGGTCTCCTGGCTCGCACAAAGGCATTTCTATCACTCTCCTGCCTGGCTGATCCTCCCCTCGCTCAGATGGGTTTCTGCTACTCTGCTGCGGTGAGGGGCTCACTCCAGCCCAGAGGACCCTGGGTGAAAACCGTCTCTCAAACTCCGCCTGCTGTTGCTCCGGCTTTACCGGTAGGCCTGCTTCTTGGCCCGCGCCTCCCTCGGTCATCTGGCTCACTCCTCGCCATGCCGGCGGCGGCGTTCTCCTCTGGTAGGCGACTCTCTGCCATCTCCGGCCCACGCCTGGTGTTTGCTCCCTTCCTGCGTGACTCTCCGGGTCCGTCGCTCGCTGTTTCCGTTCCGGGTCCTCGGTCATCGGCTCTCCTACAGCCACGGATCCGCAGATTTGGTGCTATAAACTCTAACCTACGCCCACTCACCCGCATATCAACCCCGATGACAGCTACTGATCTCACCTTATCTATGGCTTTGATCAACACTCGAACCCTCTCCAATAAGACGTTTCTGCTCAAGGATTTTTTCTCTTCTTACGACTTGGATTTTATGTTCCTGACGGAGACCTGGTTACGCGCTGGTGAGACTGTGGCTTTCTCTGAGCTTCTTCCTCCAGGCTGTTGTTTTTTAAACACTCCCAGGTCCTCTGGCAAAGGTGGAGGCCTCGCCTGTGTTTTTAAATCTGTTTATGACTGCCATCAGATTTCTTTTTCCTCTTTTTCCAGCTTTGAACTACAGCTTTTTAAACTAAACTCATCCACTCCGTTACTGATTGCAGTGGTATATCGACTTTATCAGTGAGTTTGGGGAATTCCTTTCAGGGCTTTCAGTAGATTTCGATCATTTTCTTATTGTTGGTGACCTGAATATTCATGTGTGCTGTCCATCTAAACCCCTGGTTAGAGACTTTGTTTCACTGTTGGATTCCTTCAACCTTACTCAGTGTGTGTCTGGCTCCACACATGAGAAGGGTCACACTTTGGACCTTGTCATGTCTCACGGCTTGGGTATCCACATCTCTGAAATTTGTGAGAGTGCGTGTATCTCCGATCATTTTCCTGTTCTATTTTCTGCCACTGCACATTGTTCTGATGCTGCAGTTAAACCTCCTTCACGCCGTCACCGGATCATCAATACCCATGTACCATCTCAGTTTTCTGCTGCTTTTAGCAACTCTGAGCTCTCCACGGTGGACTGGATTGATTCCTTGTGTGCAGAAGATTTAACTGCTCTTTTCAACTCAACATGTACTTCTATTTTGGACCTCATCGCTCCCCTAAAAACACTCCGTCCCAAAGCTCACGCTGAACCCTGGATTACAGACTCTGTTCGTGCTCTCAGGCGCACCTGTAGGTGTGCTGAGAGAAAATGGAAAAAGGACAAGCTGCACATTTCTTTTAATATCCTCAGAGACTCTCTTTCAACCTATCAGAAAGCCGTTAAAGAGGCCAAGTCCTCCTACATATCAAACCTGGTTAGCAGTAGTGTCCATAAACCTCAGACTCTGTTTCGTGTTTTAAATTCCATTGTAAATCCTTACACATCCACCAGCCTCACACCTTCTGCCACCCTCTGTAATGACTTTCTAAAGTTCTTTGTAAACAAGATTTCCTCCCTGCAGTCTGTCATTCCATCTTCACCTTCCAATCCCTGTGTTTTGTCTTTGTGCCATTCTGCCTTTAATCAGTTCGAACCAATCTCTCTCTCTCAGCTGCATGAAATAGTCTGCAAGGTTAAGACTACCAACTGTTCCACCGATGCTATCCCCTCTCGGCTTCTGAAGCAGGTTCTGGACTCAGTCGGACCTTTCCTTCTGGTCCTGATCAATGCCTGCCTCAGTTCTGGTTGTTTTCCAACACCCTTCAAGCACGCTGTTGTTCAACCTCTCCTTAAAAAGCCTAATCTAGATCCATCCCTACTCTCTAACTATAGGCCCATTTCCAACTCCAAACTCCCACTAGGTTTATATCTGGGACTCTTCACCATTTGACCTTAGAACTGAAGAAGCTTCTCGGATGAGAGGTGAAACGTCTTCAAGCAACTTAAAGAAGTCCAGATGCTTTTCTTTCCAAGCTCCTTAGACTACGATGACCTGGATGACTGAGAACCTTCACAGACATATTACCGTACATTTTGGGAGGAACACCCTTCAACTGGTGCGGGAGCATGAAAGAGAATCAAGGAAACTAGCGGATTATAGGAACCATCTCCGTTTCAACCTAAGATGAAGACAAAGCAGAGTTGTTCCTAAGAGTTCGCGCCTTGGATCCACTGTCAGGGGATACAGAGCAGACTTGATTCTACAGAGAGCACAAAATCAGCTGCTAAGTGAAAGGATAAGACAGGTCCACTTCACTATATATGCCCTCCAGAGCAAGATTAGCCAGACTCTGCAGGAACTGAAAACCGTTCTACCCTCTCCAATCTTAGAAGAGGTTTACAAGTTTGTGAACAAGGCTCAGCGTGCCCAACACTCTAAAGGAAAAGAAAAACAATGCAGGAAATTCCACACCTTGCTTTCAAAAGGCAAGGCAAGTTTATTTGTATAGCACAATTCAACAACAAGGTGATTCAAAGTGCTTTACAGAGACATTAGAAACAAAAACAAATAAAAAGCATGATTTAAAATTGATTAAAACAAGCAAACAAGCAAACTAACTAATTACAGTTTTTGCCCGTTGCCTGAACACATTTTGCAAAACTTTGCTCATTGTGCCAAAACCCTAAACACAAGTAAACATGACACAACACTGGGAAATATACCATTCACATCTGCACCAAATTGAAACTCTACTCTCAAATCCTAAACTCTGCTATCAAAACCTAACATTCCTTTGTCAAAATGTAACTCTGTTGACAAAATGACACATACTTGCATCATATGCAAACACTTACAGAGCAGGGGGAACACACTAGTCTACTTTATATAAAGCACTGCAGTCTTTGATTTCCATTGTTCATTCAGAAGGCATATTGGTACATATTCAGCTCGAAGTCCTTTGACCCTGTCACTGTTCCTCTCAAATGGGACTCTGTAGAGCTGCTTCATGGTGATGCTGTGTTTTCCCAAGATGCGTCTGATGGTGGTGATGCTCACATGGTTTATGTTGTTGAACACTTGCCTGTCTGCAAGTATTTGCTTTCGTAGCTGGTGGAGACGGATGGAATTGTCTGCCCTCACTAGGTCCACAACAGCAAGTTCCTGCCGTTGTGTGAACAGGCGTTGGCGTCCTCCCCCAGAAGGTCTTCGAGTCATTCTAGAGAAATACAACCACATACTGTCATCGGTTTGCTTATTTTTCTTACAGTACTTTACTGTATATACTGTATCATCCACTGTACAACACTGTACTTCAATATAAGTAATCATGGTATGTTTCACAGAAACTACCACTTTGGCTGCAAAAGGAGCATTAGCACCCTGCAGTACGCTGCACACTTGATATGGTGATATACTGTAGAACAGTACTATAAAACCATCTGAGTAGAGTAGAAGGCAGTGAGATGAAGACAGACCTGTTTTCTAGTCGGAATTTTCTTATTACAGATGCCACTGTGAAGCGGCTTAGATGTGGGTGGACTCTCTGCCCAGCTTCCCTCATAGTTAGGCCGTGGTTGATGACATGGTCCACCAAAGTTGCTCTTATATCATCAGAAATATGGGTCCGTGCATGGCCTCTTTGACCTCCTCCTCCTCTTCCTCTTGCTCTCCCTCCATCCATGCTTGCAAAGTTCTTGAAATGGCTACGCTGAGGGCTTTTTGTGGTTGGCTAATTGGTGTTCAGTTTTGCAAGTAAGTGCCTTCAGGTGTATATTTGAGTGGTTGCAATTACCCGATGTGTTTTGTATTTTGGATACATGTGCTTTCCAAATGGCACCCTGAAATTTCATTTTTGAACGAAGTGTCTTATGTATGAAATAGAGTGTAGTATGCAGGACCATGTGTGTTGCATAAAGGAGTAAGTGTGTTGCATAATTGCAACCAGAGTGCAAAGCAGCACTTTTGTTTAAGGTATGGGTACATGTGTTTGAGGTATGGTAACAAAAGCTTCAAGTTGTGTTACTTTAGTCTAAGCATGGCTTTATAGTGTTCAAGCAACGAGCAAAAACTGTAACAAACAAACAAACAAAACAGTATATAAAATCAAAACAGATAAAATCAGAAATAGATAAGATCAGTAGTTAGCGTAAGTTTTGAAATTTAAGCTTAAAGTGTGGATTTGGTGCTTTATTCAAATGCAGCTGAGAACAGGTGAGTCTTCAACCTGGATTTAAATAAACTGAGTGTTTCAGCTGATCTGAGGCTTTCTGGGAGTTTGTTCCAGATATAAGGAGCATAAAAGCTGAATGCAGCTTCTCCGTGTCTGGTTCTGACTCTGGGAACTGATAAAAGACCGGATCCAGATGACCTGAGGGATCTGGATGGTTCATACTGGGTCAGGAGGTCACTGATGTATTTTGGTCCTAAACCATTCAGAGCTTTATAGGCCAGCATCAGAACTTTAAAGTCTATCCTCTGACGGACAGGCAGCCAGTGTAAAGACCTCAGAGCTGGACTGATGTGGTCCACTTTTTTGGTCTTAGTGAGGACTCGAGCAGCAGAGTTCTGAATGAGCTGTAGTTGTCTGACTGAGTTTTTAGGTAGACCTGTAAAGATGCTGTTACAGTAATCAAGCCTACTAAAGATGAATGCATGGACCAGGTTTTCCAGGTCCTGTTGAGACATCAGATCTTTTATCCTTGAAATATTCTTGAGGTGATAGTAAGCTGACTTTGTTATTGTCTTAATGTGTTTTTCTAAGTTTAGGTCTGCATCCATCACTACACCCAAATTTCTCGCCTGGTTTGTGGTTTTTAGGTGTATAGATTGAAGTTCTCTGGTGACCTGTAATCGTTTTTCTTTGGCGCCAAAGACTATTACTTCAGTTTTGTTTTTGTTCAGCTGGAGAAAATTGTGGCACAACCAGTCATTGATTTCCTCAATGCATTTACCAAGAGCCTGTACAGGGCCTCGGTCTCCTGGTGACATTGTGCTTGCTCATAGGGGGTCATTTGATTGTTGGGTTTTTCTCTGTATCTATGAAGCGCCTTGAGGCGACTTTTGTTGTGATTTGGCGCTATATAAATAAAATTTAATTGAATTGTGATATATATTTGTGTGTCATCTGCACAGCTATGATAGTTTATTTTGTTGTTCTTTATAATCTGTGCCAGTGAGAGCATGTAAACAAACAGACAAAAACTTCCTGAAACTGGGGTTCTCAGGAAAAGAGAGGGACAATTTGCATGAAATTATGAGGTCATTAAGGATTAATATTGTGATGACTTTCTGTCTTCAGTGATTATTGTGGTAATACTAGCGTCATACAGCAGGATACTCCGCCGCTGGTCTGCCTTTTGCCAACACACCTGCTGACAATCAGCCACCTGCGACTCATGAACTCATCATCGCAGCCATTACTTAAGATGGCGGCTGAACTGCAGTCTTCGCTGGATCGTTGAACTCTCTCCAGTTACTGTGGCTACTGACCATCGTCTGCTCTAGTTGTCTTGCCTCTGAATGCTAACATGTTCCCAGTCTCCTTGTGCAGAGCTCCCTGGATTTCCCTCCTGGACTTTGGTGAGCCTGTGGCTGCCAGTGAAGAGTGTGTGAAGACTGGATGTTTCTTACCTCTCCCTGGATCCCTGGAGTCTCGCTCCCCCACCTGCACCACTGTATATAGCACTTTGTGATTGCACTGTAAATAAATGCACACCTAAATGTGATAACCTTGAGTCCTAGAACCTATGACGGTCATTTCAGTGATGTTTCCTGCACTATTTGTGCCATTAAGAATTAAGAGAGCTTCCAGGCATAAGGGGATTTAACCCAGTACAAGCAGGTTGAACCTAATGAAGTGGCTGGTGACTGTAATATCACATGTCATGGTAGTACTGCACTAAAGTCATTCTCTAGCTTCTCAACAGCCACTGAGACCATATCTGATGATGCTTCAGTGAACAGTGCATCTTCCTGGTCCTACACCAGGTTTATGCTCCTTTTCATAGATTCAACTAAAGAAATGGGAACTTTTTTTGTTATAGGCTGCTAGTAACAAAGTGCCTAACATGTCCTTGGGAGTGACTGAAACATGACTCTATGTTTGTATCTATCTGTATATGAGTGGGCGTATTTTGCCCTGTCCTCCCTGCTCAGGTCACAGCATGGGATGTTAATCTGGCCTTGCTGCAAATGTTCCATCCAGAGAAACAATGACAGATGATGGTAGATTACAGCTGCAGATTATCCTGTGGAGGTGGGGGCTGGGGGGGATTGACACGGGACAAATATGAAAGGAGATGAGAATAAGAAAGAGACAAATGTGGAAGAGTGGCATATACTAAACTATGAAGACAAAGTTAGATTAGTTATTCTGAAGAGAGAAACAGCAATAAACGTGAACACTGCAATAAAAGTCAACATGCACAGATTTGTCATGTTTTTATAGTAACCTAAATAATAACATTTAACATTTAGCACCACGTTTAAAAAACACTAATAGTGAAAACACAAAATGGTATGACTTGTATTAACTCATTTGCACAATGACTGAAACTAGCACCACTGGATGAACAATGGGCAGTGGGGTCAGTTTGTTGAACATTCAGAAAGATCAACCGGAGAAAATGAGTCTCAATAAATATCAGTGGCATTGATAGTATCTGTGCATAATGTTACTTCTGAGAGATGGCTATGAGTCATTTTTTCTCTAATGGTTAAAATTTTATTTGTGAAGAAGTTCATGAAGTCATTACTAGTTAACGTTAAAGGGATGGTTGGCTCAACAGAGCTCTGACTGTTTGTCAGCCTGGCTACAGAGCTGAAGAGAAACCTGGAGTTGTTCTTATTTTCTTAAATCACTGATGAATAGTAAGATGTTCTAGCATTACAGGGGGATTTTTTTAAAGAGCACCAAATGAAGACCTTGTAAATTAGTGAGATGCCCTTTCCTCTCCAGCTAACGAGTTGTTTATTTCAACGTGCATGTTTGAAAGTTATACCAGGTAGTCAAATTCTTCTGATTTGAGGCTTTCTTTTTTAAGAGAAGTTACAATAGCCAGAATCGTATGTAGTGAAGATGTAAGATAATCGACCTTTGTGGGAGTAGAATTCACATAGCTGCTCTGCATTGTGTTGACACATGGCATTTAAGAGGACAACATCTGTCATGGTGGGACGGTCCTTCCCCGGGGACCTGCCGGGAGGAGGAGAGAGTGTGTTTCTCTCTCCTCCTCCCCATCCTTGTTGTCTCCACCCAGCGGCTGACACACCTGCACCTAATTTGCCACCCAGCTGTCAGTAATCATCCTTTGTCGTGGGCTGAGGCATTTAACTGTGTGTCCAGACGGCAGTCGACGCTGGATTGTACTTGAAGCTCGGTAGTTAAGAGTGTTTGTCACTTGCAACTTAGCTTTAGCCGACTAGCCTTCTCACCTGTTGTTGTCGCTCGTTTATAGGAGGAAGAGACACGGAGCAGGAGGTTGGAGAGAAGAGAGAAGGAGCCCGCGGAATTAAGCTCTCGGAGGAGAACACACACTCAGATCATCACTTTGGAAACTCACCTGTGCACCACTGGGAGTTTGGAGAAGATCACTGTTGGATTTTGCACTTCGCTTTGTGTTTTGAGACTGTTTTTGGGTACTGTAAATAAACGTACTGTTTACTTCACATCCAGAGCTCCGTGACTGAGTCCGTATTTTCCCATTACCCGTGACAACATCGAAGGGATTTTAAGGATTGTTATGCTCCTTAAACGTAGTTACAGACATGTATTGTGATGAAATTTATTAACTATGGCTCTGTAATCAATTATTGTGAATTTAACTGTTATCAGGAAATGATCAGACAGCAGAGGGTTTTCAGGAAACACTGTTAAATGTTCAGTTTCGATGCCATATGTTAAAACAAGATCTAGAGTGTGATTAAAGTGGTGGGTGGGTTCTTTTACATTTTGAGAGAAGCCAATTGAGTCTAATAACAGATTAAATGCCGTGTTTAGACTGTTGAGGCAGCACGGTGGCACGGTGGTTAGCACTGTTGCCGCACAGCAAGAAGGTCCTGAGTTCAATTCCACCATCAGGCCGGGGTCTTTCTGTGTGGAGCTTGCATGTTCTCCCCGTGTTTGTGTGGGTTTCTCACCGTCCAAAGACATGCAGTTTGTGGGGATAGGTTAATTGATTAATCCAAATTGCCCATAGGTGTGAATGTGAGCGTGATTGGTTGCGACAAACTAGAGGCCTGTCCAGGGTCTTGCCCTATGACAGCTGGGATATGCATCTGACCTCGGAGTCCTGTGAGTCCTCCTCATTAACTGTAACATTGAGTCTGAATGAACCACGTTTAGCGCCTCCATTGCCAAAGCAGCCGCAAGGTGCCTGTCATGGTGGTAACCCCTGAACCAAATAGTGTTCACCAGAGGTGTGGGGAGCCACCAAGCTGAAGAAGGAGTCCTGTTGGGCTTGGCTAGCCTGTGGGACTCCGGAAGCAGCTGATAGGTACCGACAGGCCAAGTGGAACGCGACTCAGGCAGTGACTGAAGCAAAAACTTGGGTGTGGGAGGAGTTCGGAGAGGCCATAGAAAAAGACTGCCTCAAAGAGATTCTAGCAAACCGTCAGGTGACTCAGGAGGGGAAAGCAGTGCTCTACCCTGTGTGCTGTGCAGGTGGAGCGCTGCTGACTTTGACTGTGAACATTGTCAGGAGGTGGAAGGAATACTTTGAGGACCTCCTTAATCCAATTGGCACATCTTCCGTGGATAAAGCGGGGACTAGGGGGACGGCTCAACAAATCCCCTGGTGTGGATGAGGTCCGCCCTGACTTCCTGAAGGCTGTGGATGTTGTAGGGCTGTCTTGGTTGACACGCCTCAGCAATGTTGCGTGGAGATCAGGGGCAGTACCTCTGGATTTGAAGACAGGGGTGGTGGTTCCCACCGGAGCGATCCCTTCCGTTGAGAACCGGATGATCCCGGTTCCCCCTATAGTGTATTCCAACTATAGGGGGATCACACTCCCCAACCTCCGTGGGAAAGGCTAAGCCAAGGTGCTGGAAAGAAGAGTCCGTCCGTTAGTTGAACCTCAGATACAGGAGGAACAATGTGGTTTTCATCTTAGTCATGGAACACTGGACCAGTTCTTCATCCTCTCAAGGATACTTGAGGGTGCATGGGAGTTTGCCCAATCAGTCTACATGTGTTTTGTGGACTTGGAGAAGGCATTCGACCGTGTCCCTTGGGGGGTTCTGTGGGGGGTGCTCAGGGAGTATGGGGTGTCTGGCCCATTGCTACAGGCCATTTGATCCTTATACAACCATTGCAAGAGCTTGGTCCGCTTAGCCGGAAAAAAGTCAGACTCGTTCCTGATGGGTGATGGGCTCCACCAGGGCTGCCCTTTGTCACTGATTCTGTTCATAATTTTTATGGACAGAATTTCTAGGTCTAGCCAAGTGGTGGAAGGCTTTCACTTGGGTGGTCGCAGGATCTCATCTCTGCTTTTTGTGGTTCTGTTGGATTCATTTGGTGATGGCCTCCACCTCGCTTTGGAACTGTTCGCAGCCGAGTGTGAAGCGGTGGGAATGAGACTCAGCACCTCCAAATCTGAGGCCATGGTCCTCAGCCGGAAAAGGGTGGAGTGCCCACTCCGGGTCAGGGACGAGTTATTGCCCCAAGTGGAGGAGTTCAAGTATCTCGAGGTCTTGTTCACAAGTGACGGGAGAAGGGAGCTGGAGATCAACAGATGGATCGGTGCTGTGGCTGCAGTGCTGTGGACGCTGTACTGGTCTGTTGTGGTAATGAGAGAGCTGAGTGTAAAAGCGAAACTCTCAATTTATCAGTCGATCTACGTCCCTACTCTCACCTATGGTCACGAGCTGTGGGCAGTGACCAAAAGGACGAGATTGCGGATACAAGCGGTGGAAATTGGCTTCCTCTGAAGGGTGGCTGGACTCTCCTTTAGAGATAGGATGAGGTGTTCGGCCATCCAGGAGAGGTTCAAAGTAGAACCGCTGCTCCTCCACATCAAAAGGAGACAGTGTAGGTGAGGCAGGGCTGGACCGGGACAAAAAATCGGCCCGGGCATTTTGACTAGAGACCGGCCCACCAGGTATTATAGGAAAAGGCATAAAACCTTTGAATGAAAAACAAATGCTGTTGTGACAGTGATGTACACTATCTTGTTGGTATATATGTAGCGAGTAAAAGCTACAGAGTAACCGCCAGGGGCCTCTATACTACTCGTGCAAACTTTCAGGCCCAAATTTCTTGCAGGAACGAGCCAAGAATAAACGGGACAAGAGGGTCAATATCAGCCAGGATACGTTAAAGTTTATTATTTTAAAGAAAAAGGGTTTGCAATACGCCTAAAACATCACAATAAAAAGGTCACTAATGACCACAATATACTCTTACTGGTGCAACCTGCCAGCAATGCAACTATCACCTGATGGCCTGCTCTCCCCCGGCGGGCCCAGATGCTCGTTGCTTTAAAAGAAACAAATCCACCCCAAATAAATACGAGCCCAACAGAACACTTATTGCATGCACTAAGTGTTTTAGTTCAGGCAATAATTGGTAGCACTACAATCACAGCAAATCCACACGGAGCACCTCTGCGAGACCTAATCTCCCTAAGGTAAGAGCCCAGCTCAGGGATTGCACATTGCCCGGCTAATATTGCACCAGCCCAGTGAAGATAAAAACAAACCCTGAATAAAAAAAATCAGTTTTAAAAGGTGGCCCTACTCTAAAACTAACTTGGGAGAAAAACGCAACGAAAAGGAGAAGGAGTAAAAGACAGTGACAAATCCATGTGTGCAGCCTGTCCTGCAGGAGGCAATACAATATAAATTAGATTGCAGTGCATAAATATCCTTTTTTTAATGTCAAATATATTAAATTAACATACCTCCAGCTGACTACTATGTTTACTGCACAACTTGCTTGTGGTCTTCTAAAATCACTACTAAAAACATGAAATATAATAAACATGGGTAAGTTTCTAGACCTTGTCGGTGTAGTCGGTGGAGCTCTTGATGTGATGTGGGGTGTTCCCCACAAGAGGTGCAAGGATGGTAGTAGGGTGTTTCGAAATGTTGTAAGTGGCTGAGTTGATGCTACTGACACTAGGTCTGAGTGGGACACCTTCTTTATGGATCTTAGGAAATCTGTAAATGCAGGGTATGGCATCCCCTGGGTAAAGGCGGTGATATGTGAGGCGGTCAATGATTTTGTCCCTTTCAAGGTCCTGAAGGCAAACTATAACTTTCTTTTTGTAGCTGCTTGTGGGGTCTTGCTTTAAGGCTTCGTAGGTATTGTTGTCACTGAGGAGAGTAGTGATCTTTGTGTGGTAATCCATTGTGTTTAGGACCACGGTGCACCTTCCCTTATCCGCTGGTAGTATAATGATTTTGTGGTCTTTGATCGGGGAAGCAACGGCCTTCTTTTCTTGTATTGTGAGGTTAGATGGAGGGACTTTGGCACTGGAGAGGGTGGCTGAGACTTTCATCTTGATTTGCTCTGGTTCTGTCTGTGATAATTTATTAATCCGTCTGGCAGATTCTGTGGCTGTGATGAGGTCCACTATGGGCAACTGTTGCGGAGAAATGGCAAAATTGAGTCCTTTGGCTAATACTCTCTTTTGAGGTTCAGTGAGATTCCGGTCTGAAAAGTTCTTCACCCATTTTTCCTGACTGTCCTCAGGTGTGTGTTCTTCTCTGAGTTGTGTAGGTTCAGGATGAGGAGTGTGTTTTCCAAAGAAAAACGATTACAGGTCACCAGAGAACTTCAATCTATACACCTAAAAACCACAAACCAGGCGAGAAATGTGGGTGTAGTGATGGATGCAGACCTAAACTTAGAAAAACACATTAAGACAATAACAAAGTCAGCTTACTATCACCTCAAGAATATTTCAAGGATAAAAGATCTGATGCCTCAACAGGACCTGGAAAAACTAGTCCATGCATTCATCTTTAGTAGGCTTGATTACTGTAACAGCATCTTTACAGGTCTACCTAAAAAATCAGTGAGACAACTACAGCTCATTCAGAACTCTGCTGCTCGAGTCCTCACTAAGACCAAAAAAGTGGACCACATCAGTCCAGCTCTGAGGTCTTTACACTGGCTGCCTGTCCGTCAGAGGATAGACTTTAAAGTTCTGATGCTGGCCTATAAAGCTCTGAATGGTTTAGGACCAAAATACATCAGTGACCTCCTGACCCAGTATGAACCATCCAGATCCCTCAGGTCATCTGGATCCGGTCTTTTATCAGTTCCCAGAGTCAGAACCAGACACGGAGAAGCTGCATTCAGCTTTTATGCTCCTTATATCTGGAACAAACTCCCAGAAAGCCTCAGATCAGCTGAAACACTCAGTTTATTTAAATCCAGGTTGAAGACTCACCTGTTCTCAGCTGCATTTGAATAAAGCACCAAATCCACACTTTAAGCTTAAATTTCAAAACTTACGCTAACTACTGATCTTATCTATTTCTGATTTTATCTGTTTTGATTTTATATACTGTTTTGTTTGTTTGTTTGTTACAGTTTTTGCTCGTTGCTTGAACACTATAAAGCCATGCTTAGACTAAAGTAACACAACTTGAAGCTTTTGTTACCATACCTCAAACACATGTACCCATACCTTAAACAAAAGTGCTGCTTTGCACTCTGGTTGCAATTATGCAACACACTTACTCCTTTATGCAACACACATGGTCCTGCATACTACACTCTATTTCATACATAAGACACTTCGTTCAAAAATGAAATTTCAGGGTGCCATTTGGAAAGCACATGTATCCAAAATACAAAACACATCGGGTAATTGCAACCACTCAAATATACACCTGAAGGCACTTACTTGCAAAACTGAACACCAATTAGCCAACCACAAAAAGCCCTCAGTTTAGCCATTTCAAGAACTTTGCAAGCATGGATGGAGGGAGAGCAAGAGGAAGAGGAGGAGGAGGTCAAAGAGGCCATGCACGGACCCATATTTCTGATGATATAAGAGCAACTTTGGTGGACCATGTCATCAACCACGGCCTAACTATGAGGGAAGCTGGGCAGAGAGTCCACCCACATCTAAGCCGCTTCACAGTGGCATCTGTAATAAGAAAATTCCGACTAGAAAACAGGTCTGTCTTCATCTCACTGCCTTCTACTCTACTCAGATGGTTTTATAGTACTGTTCTACAGTATATCACCATATCAAGTGTGCAGCGTACTGCAGGGTGCTAATGCTCCTTTTGCAGCCAAAGTGGTAGTTTCTGTGAAACATACCATGATTACTTATATTGAAGTACAGTGTTGTACAGTGGATGATACAGTATATACAGTAAAGTACTGTAAGAAAAATAAGCAAACCGATGACAGTATGTGGTTGTATTTCTCTAGAATGACTCGGAGACCTTCTGGGGGAGGACGCCAACGCCTGTTCACACAACGGCAGGAACTTGCTGTTGTGGACCTAGTGAGGGCAGACAATGCCATCCGTCTCCACCAGCTACGAAAGCAAATACTTGCAGACAGGCAAGTGTTCAACAACATAAACCATGTGAGCATCACCACCATCAGACGCATCTTGGGAAAACACAGCATCACCATGAAGCAGCTCTACAGAGTCCCATTTGAGAGGAACAGTGACAGGGTCAAAGGACTTCGAGCTGAATATGTACCAATATGCCTTCTGAATGAACAATGGAAATCAAAGACTGCAGTGCTTTATATAAAGTAGACTAGTGTGTTCCCCCTGCTCTGTAAGTGTTTGCATATGATGCAAGTATGTGTCATTTTGTCAACAGAGTTACATTTTGACAAAGGAATGTTAGGTTTTGATAGCAGAGTTTAGGATTTGAGAGTAGAGTTTCAATTTGGTGCAGATGTGAATGGTATATTTCCCAGTGTTGTGTCATGTTTACTTGTGTTTAGGGTTTTGGCACAATGAGCAAAGTTTTGCAAAATGTGTTCAGGCAACGGGCAAAAACTGTAATTAGTTAGTTTGCTTGTTTGCTTGTTTTAATCAATTTTAAATCATGCTTTTTATTTGTTTTTGTTTCTAATGTCTCTGTAAAGCACTTTGAATCACCTTGTTGTTGAATTGTGCTATACAAATAAACTTGCCTTGCCTTTTGAAAGCAAGGTGTGGAATTTCCTGCATTGTTTTTCTTTTCCTTTAGAGTGTTGGGCACGCTGAGCCTTGTTCACAAACTTGTAAACCTCTTCTAAGATTGGAGAGGGTAGAACGGTTTTCAGTTCCTGCAGAGTCTGGCTAATCTTGCTCTGGAGGGCATATATAGTGAAGTGGACCTGTCTTATCCTTTCACTTAGCAGCTGATTTTGTGCTCTCTGTAGAATCAAGTCTGCTCTGTATCCCCTGACAGTGGATCCAAGGCGCGAACTCTTAGGAACAACTCTGCTTTGTCTTCATCTTAGGTTGAAACGGAGATGGTTCCTATAATCCGCTAGTTTCCTTGATTCTCTTTCATGCTCCCGCACCAGTTGAAGGGTGTTCCTCCCAAAATGTACGGTAATATGTCTGTGAAGGTTCTCAGTCATCCAGGTCATCGTAGTCTAAGGAGCTTGGAAAGAAAAGCATCTGGACTTCTTTAAGTTGCTTGAAGACGTTTCACCTCTCATCCGAGAAGCTTCTTCAGTTCTAAGGTCAAATGGTGAAGAGTCCCAGATATAAACCTAGTGGGAGTTTCCCCCCACAGAGGGACAAAAGGACCCCTGATGATCCTCTACCTAATCACATGAGCCAACGTGTGTAGGTCACAATCAGCCAGAGTTTCGGGTGAGCTCATTGTGAAACCTGGCCCCACCCTATCATGTGATTTCCTGAGGTCAGATGGCCCAGGGTGTGAGTGGGCGTTAAGGCGTCTGGGGAGGATCTCAACACTGGATTATAGATGGCAGACAGTTGGTGTCATAAACCCCGCCTCTGTTCAAAGATGGTCGCTCACAGTGGACATAAATGGCTTCTTTTACTCCTCTTTCAAACCATCTGTCCTGTCTTTTAGTTATTTGACATTTTTAATAGGTTTTATTTATATTTTATGCATTTTTATTAATTAGTTCCAGTGTACAGGACTTTGTGTCATCTGTGGTTGTTTTATAAATAAAGATTTGGTATGGTATTTTCCATGCTTTCATCTAAAAAGTCCTTGTTCCAGTTTATTCCACTCATTATGTTTCTCTCCCCCTGCAGCACTTCTTGGTTTGAATGAGGAGACTGTAGGGAGGAAACCCTGGGCATCTCTGATTATGCTGATGCATAAGGAGAAAAAGTGGAAGGCAATCTCCTCTTGAAGAACAACAAAACCACTTCACATAGGTAATTCAACACAAGCACAGGACACTTCTGCCAAACCATATTAGTAGTGGGTCTGCACAGTGAAATTTTAATGGTATATTACTCTTGTTTTCCTCCCTCTGCTTTTAATCTCTTCTCTCAGTGTCAGATCCATTGTTCTCTAAGCCCCTTCTGCTGTTCTATTACTATCACAGACACACACACACACACGCATGCGCACACACACAGACACACATGCACACACATGCACACACACACATGCATCCACACACACACACACACACACACACACACACACACACATAAACACACACACATAAACACACACACACACACACACACACACACACACACATACACACATACACACACACACACACACACACACACATAAACACACACACACACACACACACACACACACACACATAAACACACACACATAAACACACACACACACACACACACACACATAAACACACACACACACACACACACATAAACACACACACACACACATACACACACACACACACACACACACACATAAACACACACACATAAACACACACACACACACACACACACACACATAAACACACACACACACACACACACACACACACACATAAACACACACACACACACACACACACACACACACATAAACACACACACACACACACACACACATAAACACACACACACACACACACACACACACACATAAACACACACACACATAAACACACACACACACACACACACATAAACACACACACACACACACACACACACACACACACACACACACACACACACACACACACATAAACACACACACACACACACACACACACACACACACACACACATACACACACACACACACACATAAACACACACACACACACACACACACACGAGGAAGACTGTAATGGACATGATCACTCTTACAAACAGACTTTTGTTCCAGGTCTGTAATTGTGTTTGTTGAGAGAGGTGATAGAAGTCAGGCGGATGTGATGATGTATCATCAGCATAAACCCAAGAAATGACTGACACTGTGGTTCTGATTCATCTGTCGCATAACAAAACTAACCGAAACATCTGAGTACCAAAACATATTTTACAATCACAAACCTGTTAAAGGGTTAAATTAAAATCACAAATGAATTACATATTTGGTCCATTTTATTAGAGCTCATAAAATGAATAAAACCAAAAATATAGCACACTTACTTGTCTTAATTTCATTTTATGCTTTATGTATACAGTTACCTTTGGCCTGCTCTTGTGTCACAGCTTATCGTCTATTGAAAAATAGCTCAGAATTACAGTTACAGATATGGAGCTTAATTATGTTTTTTTTTCTTTTGTATTTACAGTTTTTGCCCGTTGCCTGAACACATTTTGCAAAACTTTGCTCATTGTGCCAAAACCCTAAACACAAGTAAACATGACACAACACTGGGAAATATACCATTCACATCTGCACCAAATTGAAACTCTACTCTCAAAACCTAAACTCTGCTGTCAAAACCTGACATTCCTTTGTCAAAATGTAACTCTGTTGACAAAATGACACATACTTGCATCATATGCAAACACTTACAGAGCAGGGGGAACACACTAGTCTACTTTATATAAAGCACTGCAGTCTTTGATTTCCATTGTTCATTCAGAAGGCATATTTTCAGGAGACACATTTGCAAACAACCAAAAAAGCAAATAGACCTACTCAATATTGTACATTGCAGTACCATGAATTCAGATAAAGCAAAAAAAACCAAAACAAAAAAACCCCATAATACAGTAATAGAAAAAACACTATACTGTAAACAAAAAACCATGACAATTGTGCATACGTGGGCTCATGGATCCCGCCGTCTGTTGGGGTCTGGCCACAGGACCTCATCAACATCGCAAGCAATGTCTTCTCCCGCTGGGCACCGGGGAAAATATCCTCTTCCATGTCAAAACCATCCATGGATTGCTGTCACCTGAATGTCGCCGCAGGCCTGTTCCATTGCCTGCAGAAGAGGCATGCAGGCATGTAGTTGGCGGTCATATACACGCCATCTCCAAGCCGAAAAAAATTCCTCTATAGGGTTTAAAAATGGTGAGTAAGGGGGCAAGCATACCACTTCAAGTTGACTTTGGTTGGAGAACCAGGCCTGGACCAGAGCAGCCCGATGGAAACTGACATTATCCCATATCACCACAAACCTGGGCTGATCTGGTCTGTTCTGTACAACTATATCATGGAGAGCATCTAGAAATGTGAGTATGTGTTGGCTATTGTATGGACCTAGTATTGCATGATGGTGCAGAAGCCCTCGAAGGCATATGGCGGCACATAATGTGATGTTTCCCCCGCGCTGCCCTGGGACGTGCACAATTGCCCTTTGGCCAATTACATTACGACCCCGTCGTCTTGTTTTGCTCAGGTCGAATCCAGCTTCATCAATGAAAATGTATTCATGAGGCTGTGCAGCTCCATCCATGGCCATGATCCTCTGAAAAAAAGGGGAACATATTACTGTACTACAGTGCTACACATGCAGCACCCTCACCCCATCACACAGGTACCTGTGTAGCTCTCAGAATGGATCCATGTGGTACTGATATGGTACATATTCAGCTGCTACTGGACTTCACCAATACTCTATTGTAAATGTAAGGGACAGTTACACGTACCCGTACATATTCAGCTCGAAGTCCTTTGACCCCGTCACTGTTCCTCTCAAATGGGACTCTGTAGAGCTGCTTCATGGTGATGCTGTGTTTACCCAAGATGCGTCTGATGGTGGTGATGCTCACATGGTCTATGTTGCTGAACACTCGCCTGTCTGCAAGTATTTTCCGTCGTAGCTGGTGGAGACGGATGGCATTGTCTGCCCTCACTAGGTCCACAACAGCAAGTTCCTGCCGTTGTGTGAACAGGCGTTGCCGTCCTCCCCCAGAAGGTCTTCGAGTCATTCTAGAGAAATACAACCACATACTGTCATCGGTTTGCTTATTTTTCTTACAGTACTTTACTGTATATACTGTATCATCCACTGTACAACACTGTACTTCAATATAAGTAATCATGGTATGTTTCACAGAAACTACCACTTTGGCTGCAAAAGGAGCATTAGCACCCTGCAGTACCCTGCACACTTGATATGGTAACTGTAGAACAGTACTATAAAACCATCTGAGTAGAGTAGAAGGCAGTGAGATGAAGACAGACCTGTTTTCTAGTCGGAATTTTCTTATTACAGATGCCACTGTGAAGCGGCTTAGATGTGGGTGGACTCTCTGCCCAGCTTCCCTCATAGTTAGGCCGTGGTTGATGACATGGTCCACCAAAGTTGCTCTTATATCATCAGAAATATGGGTCCGTGCATGGCCTCTTTGACCTCCTCCTCCTCTTCCTCTTGCTCTCCCTCCATCCATGCTTGCAAAGTTCTTGAATTGGCTAAACTGAGGGCTTTTTGTGGTTGGCTAATTGGTGTTCAGTTTTGCAAGTAAGTGCCTTCAGGTGTATATTTGAGTGGTTGCAATTACCCGATGTGTTTTGTATTTTGGATACATGTGTTTTCCAAATGGCACCCTGAAATTTCATTTTTGAACGAAGTGTCTTATGTATGAAATAGAGTGTAGTATGCAGGACCATGTGTGTTGCATAAAGGAGTAAGTGTGTTGCATAATTGCAACCAGAGTGCAAAGCAGCACTTTTGTTTAAGGTATGGGTACATGTGTTTGAGGTATGGTAACAAAAGCTTCAAGTTGTGTTACTTTAGTCTAAGCATGGGTTTATAGTGTTCAAGCAACGAGCAAAAACTGTAAAAGGCCTAAATGAAATTTAGGTAACATTTTTTATTTATTGTGTTTACAAGTCTTTGCTTTTCAAAACAAGCTAGTCAGTGGCAGAGAATTTACTGCCAAAGCAAAATTATAAGAACAAACTAAATCCAATAACTTGATTTCCCATCCTGCTTCTTTGAACCTCACATCCACAGACTGAAACCTGCAGGTGCAGGAGTCACTGTTCAGGGATTTAAGTTAAAAAAAAATCTTTTTAATAATGCCAATGAAAACTTCTAAGAACTATTTTATCACCATATTATTACAGTTTTTTACAGACGCTAGGACACATGTCTCAATACTTAGGTCACTTTTGCAAAACTCTTCACACAATCCTCCTAACTGACCGTCAGCTTGGCAAAGCAGTTCATTTCACATTCAAAATGCACTACAACTACCAAAACACTTCATTCAGGTCTCAAATAAACTCATTCTTCCAGAACACTAGCAAAGGTTGACAGCCGACAAACACACTTTGTCACCCACAAAACAATGACCTAAAAAACACTAGCAACATGTAGCATTACACAGTGTTTTCTTGTGTAAAACAAGGACACATCTCTGTTTATAATTTCAATATATGTTACTGGAATGAATCAGACATCATGCAGAATTCGTTAATATTTGTTTATGTATTTTTATTTTTTTGCACTAAGTAATCCCAAAATACAAGAATTTGTATACACACCATCCACTGATACACATACAGTAGTAATGCTAATCTACTCGGTCTCCTCCATTTGGCCACAGGTTCTCATCCACATCACATCTTATGTCATCCAGGGCAACACACCTAGGAAAGAATCTTCTGGCTGCCAGAATTGAAGGAGTTGAAAAATTGAAGGAGTAACACCTGTGTAGATGTTCATCTACAATGAGAATCAGCTGTGGCTGGTTAAACTGCATTTTTAGATTTAAAATATGTTTCAATAAAATATTGCTGTTGAGTTTTGCTCTTTTCAAGTTTTGCATTGTGTTATTGTTTTGGCCATAAGTTTAACAGTTTTGAAAACAGTATGTAAGCACATGCAAAATGTCCTGTACGTACAAAGGTTTTTGGCAGTTGTTGTGTCTGAGTGAGAAGATAATTCATGAAATTTGAGAGATGTAGTCATTGAATGCATTTTGTGCCAAAACAATGATAACTGATCCTCAGTTTAGCCCACATAGACTTCTGTTGTGCTCACTGTGTGAGGAGTTTTGCAAACGTGACCTAAGTATTGAGAAATGTGTCCTAGCGTCTGTAAAAAACTGTAAATCCACCATAACCCATACCATTAAACCATAAGCAGCTACTGTAATGAGTGTCACATTTACTACTACTACTACCCAACAATCCACCATACTGTAGATGCACAGAATCACCAAGATGTCTGAGAAAACAAAAAGTGACAGATGCACAAAAAGGGGTGAGGGGAGGAGAGTAGGAAGATAAACCTATAAGAAACAATGAGCTCATAAAGAACTGCATGGGGGGAGGAGCGTGGAGGAGATTACTTACTATATTAAATGAGAAAATCTGTATTGGATGAATCTGGTGCAGAGAGGGAGGGACGCATGAGAGCGAGTAAGAGGGGCTTAAAGCAGCAGCATACCACTAAAGATAACCAAGAAAGACAAAAAGGAGAGTATTATTTTTCATATTAATGATTTTTCTTGCTTTAAATCATTTTTGTTCTTTTACTGGAATCAGTGACGTCAACAAGTTTTAAAATGCCTCAAAAAACAGTTGGAATCTGGAGCTGAAATGGACAAATGCAGGTGAGTGTTTTATATCTGTGTGTGTGTGTGTGTGTGTGTGTGTGTGTGTGTGTGTGTGTGTGTGTGTGTGTGTGTGTGTGTGTGTGTGTGTGAATCATCAAATTTCTGCTTGTAGAGTAGGTTCAGTTCAGGTTTGTCTCACAGAGTAACCAGTTGTGTGTTTGCTCTGGATGACTTTAGCGTGTTTCATCTGTGTGAGCCATGTCCAGACATTGATCCTGACACTGACCAATGAGAACATTTCCTAACACACACAGATATATTTAGCTGTACCTTCTGTTGTTTGGGCTGTGATCCTGTGCTGGCACATGCCAGCTGAGCTATGACGGCGCGTAGGCTTTTCTCTTTTCTCTGTTTTGGCCATTTTGTAGCTCGTTAAAAATAAGTTCGAGTTGCCTGAAGTGCAAATCCGATTGTGGCTCAAGAGTTGGGAGTTCGCCTTGTAATCGGAAGGTTGCCGGTTCGAGCCCCGGCTTGGACAGTCTCGGTCGTTGTGTCCTTGGGCAAGACACTTCACCCGTTGCCTACTGGTGGTGGTCAGAGGGCCCGGTGGCGCCAGTGTCCGGCAGCCTCGCCTCTGTCAGTGCGCCCCAGGGTGGCTGTGACTAAAATGTAGCTGCCATCACCAGTGTGTGAATGTCTGTGTGAATGGGTGGATGACTGGATATGTAAAGCGCTTTGGGGTCCTTAGGGACTAGTAAAGCGCTATATAAATACAGGCCATTTACCATTTACCATCCTGTCGCCATGAAACATAAGGTTTGTTGTTTACAGCTGTTTGTGTGATCTTAAAAAATACCTGTAGCCTTACAGGTCACTCACAGGATTCAAATGCTCTTCAGGGTGCAGTTTCCCCTCCAGGGGCAAGGGTACCTAGACCCGGTTTGTAGAGTACGCTTGGGGAGTGTGATTGTGTGTACAGCGTCTCTTCATGTCTGTCTCCACGTTGGTTGAGTGTGGAGTAAGTGCATATGAGAGCATGAGGGTGGGAATGGATGTTTGTATCTGTGTGTGCCTGTATGTCTGTGTCTATATGTCAGGTTGGGTATCAGGCGCCACCTCTCTGGGGACACCTCAGGCCCTCCAAGGTTTGGAGGTCTATCTCCCCCCACCACCACTTCCCCTGCCAGTGGCGGACTCCCTCAGGTGTCGGTGCGTTGGTGGTTCTTTGTGTCTGGGGGTGGGCGTCCAGGTACACACCGGCTCACTCCTTGGCGGCCGCTTATCGGGGCCTGGAGCCTGGGGCTCGCTCGGGCCACTTCGGAGGTGGGGTGCCCCCGACCTCTCAGCCTGGGGCTCGGTCACTCAGGCGCAGCTGGCTGCCGGCGGAGCTCACGGGCGCGTCACTGCAACTCCCCCTGGCTTCTGCTCCGCGGCTGCTGAGTGAGCCCTCATCTGGGACTCTCCTCAGCTCTTTCTGGGACAGTGGTGCGGCTGCCCCTCTGTTGGTCTTCCTTGGTCTCTTGTGTTCTGGGGGCCTCTGGATGTCTGGAGTTTTGATCTCCTCCATACCTGCTTCATGCCCTGGAGGACGGGGCTGTGGCCCCCCCACACCCTCTAGCAGATCATTACATGAAGGAACCTTTTAAAAACAAGCGCGTCCATGCTCACAGGTGTACACACGGGTGATCACACCCACAAACTACACCCTTTTTGGCTCCTACCTCAAAGCACACTGTGTTCTGTTGATCTTATGTGCTGCACAATAATGTTTAATATTTAGTATTTACTGTCATATTCCCATATATCATTGTGATGTTGTTTATTCTATTACTCTTGTTCTCTTCTGCTTGTTTTCTTTTTTCTTTCTCAGCAGGTGATCCAGGTGATCGATAGATGCATTTTTTTTTTCTGCTCATTCTGTTGGTTTTTGTCTTTTGCCCTTCTCCCCCGTCCCTCTTCTCAGCTGTTTCTCTTTCCCTCTTTCTTTCTCCCCTTCTTTCCTCCAGTCAAGTCTGTCCCGTATTCAGTAAGTGAAAATAAAATAAACAATAAAAGGTGAATCAAATGGACCATTACGGCAAGGCTGGGATGGTCAATTTGGTAAAGTAAATCCGTTGGGCATCTTTCTTTGCCTTTAGACAACAATTCTGATGCAAAAGAGCCAAACGGGACAGGCCAAAAAAAAAAAAAAAAAAAAATGCTCTTCAGACTAAGAGGACGGATGATGTCTATCATATCCATCACAGCGGTCATTACATTAAATATTCATAATTGTAGATAATGTATATAAAGCTTATGCATAAAAAGGAAGATCTGTGATCACTCCTTGGCCTTTACATTATGAAGCAACTGTGTTCGTGATCTGGTGCTTCTAAATCAAATATAACTGAACTGTCTGCTTTCCTGAGTGTTTAGTTGCTAGTCTATTCTCACCCCAACTGGTCGCAGCAGATGACCCCGTCCCTCACTGAGCCTGGTTCTGCCGGAGGTTTCTTCCTGTCTTTGCTCACAGGGACTCATATGATTGTTTGGTTTTCTCCAGATGTATTATTGTAGGGTCTACCTTACAATATAAAGCGCTTTGAGGTGACTGTTGTTGTGATTTGAAGCTGTGAAAATAAAATTTAATTGAATTTAAAGTTTATATTACTTCCACTTTCCCACACTGTCAAACTCAATGCTGACGTTCTTTCTCTAGCGCTGTCATTTTCTTTTACACCTTCATTGAGCCAATCAGCATGCAGCCTTCCTCCTCCCCATCTCCCCTTAACCTGTTCACCCAGAGCACCATCCAACCACCATCATCATCTAGACTCCAGAGGGGTCCTGTCCTAATTTCTGTTAATGCTGCAATTCTGTTCTGCTATTATGGATCAGCACATCAAATCTTTCATTCAGCGTGTATTAAGGTTTATTCTTTAAGGGTAAGGATGTCACATGTGAAACGGTATTCACGAACACAATCACCGTACATATGCAGGACCAGAGGGGTCATGTGCATCAAAATAAAGAATTTTGTGCTTCATTAATGAGTTGTGCAGTCAAATATGCAATAATTTAACTAATTTACAAATTCATTTTAAAATTATTTTATTTAGAAATTACTAAAGATATTTATTATTTTATCATTTAATGTAAAATATAAACATTTATTATAGATCAGAATTTCAAAATGAATTGTTAGTCTGTTAATAAATGAATAATACAAAAGGATTTTACCATTTGCCATATGCAGCAGCAAACTTCCTGATATCAGGATGTCAGGTTCTCATTTGCAAAATGGAGAAGCAGGTTTTCTACCACTGGGATGCCAGCTTCTCCGCAGAAGACATTCCTTTCAGCACTAAAGTGCCAGGTGCTCTGTGTCTATGTGTCTATCCCTCATTTGCAAATCCAGAAATGAACTTTTATAGCACTGGATTGGCAGCTTCTGCCATCAATCATTTGCACCCTATTGATCAGTTAACATGAACCCTGTAGCAGCCTCGCAGGCAGCTACAGGGTTAGATGCGCAAAACTGACTTCACTGTAAAAACAATAGAAAAGGATTGTTTTGTTTCATTTCAGACATACAAGTACAGTTTTTGTCAAAACTAAATATTTTTTATCCCAAAGCAGGAGGATATCCACCTTCACCTTCCTAACATGGGTGTACTGTAGTACTGTTACTATGACAGTTCATTAAGGCTTAATTATGCCTGCCTAATCAAGCAGGTAGGTTGAAGCCAAGTGTAAACACGGAGACAGAATACGTAGACCGAGCTGAGGAAATACACCTGAAGACAATTCGTCCTACAGTGTGAGCAGATAGATAAATCCTAGGATGAGTTTTGGGCTAGAAGGCTGTAACTGTAGCAGAGGTCAAACCTGAGTAGGATCCTGTCCAGTTTTTTCTCTCTCAGTGAGAGACGCAAAGGAAACAAGAGGCCTGGGAACTGTGGATGAGCCTCACCTGAAACAAAAGAACAGGGCCTACAGGCGTGGTTTATATTAATGGTCACCAAGAAGAAGTTAACCGGCCTTTGCCTTGAAGTTCCACGACAGTGAAAAACTTTACTTTCAGCACGAGATAGTAAAAGACTGAATAATTGTATGTACATATTTGATATGACATATGATATTTGCATAACTAATTTATCACAGTTATGCAGACAGAAAAAAAACTGTATAATCGTTCCACCCTGGAAAACGAACAGCTTGAGAAATCATTAAAAGGCCTATCAAAGCCATTATATTCATACCTGTGTGTATGCAATCCTGTGACTGTCAGTTGAGACAACATGGTGATAACATAACCTTCTTCATAAGGTTATGAAGTGGGCTTGATTGTACGAGTGGTTGAAGCCCGTCCACTCACCCTGTGGGGGAGGACGAGCCGATTATCTGCCAGCTGAGTATGGATGAGGTTTGAAAGTTTCGTATTGGCTTCACTGTGCTGCAGGAGACCTGCAGTGATGGAAGGTGTCAGCTGTGTCACTGTGTGGTGGGGACGAACAGGAGAGCTGCTGCTGCTTTGGATTTCCATCACAGGTGAGTCATTATTGTGTATTACTGTGTATCACAGCTGCTCACCTGTTGTTATTGTTGTCATACTTTCATTCTCTCAGATCATTATCTATGTTCACCTTATACCAAAGATGTCACCTGTGAGTGTTTAAGACGCCTAAATTACTGTGAAAATATTTAATAGCTGCTATTATAGAAATAAACAGAAATCTTTGCACTTGTATGATTGTAGCTACATTTGTCAAGCAAAAGTCAACAAACTTCGGTCCTTGAATGAGGGGGGAGAGAATCACAACAGTCTTATTATCTAAGGGATTCAATTCAATTCAATTCAATTCAATTCAATTTTATTTATATAGCGCCAAATCACAACAAAAGTCGCCTCAAGGCGCTTCATAGATACAGAGAAAAAAACCCAACAATCATATGACCCCCTATGAGCAGCACTTTGGTGACAGTGGGAAGGAAAAACTCCCTTTTAACAGGAAGAAACCTCCGGCAGAACCAGGCTCAGGGAGGGGCGGGGCCATCTGCTGTGATTGGTTGGGGTGAGAGAAGAAAGACAGGATAAAGACATGCTGTGGAAGAGACACAGAGATTAATAACAGATATGATTCAATGCAGAGAGGTCTGTTAATACATAGTGAGTGAGAAAGGTGACTGGAAAGGAAAAACTCAATGCATCATGGGAATCCCCCGGCAGCCTACGTCTATTGCAGCATAACTAAGGGAGGATTCAGGATCACCTGGTCCAGCCCTAACTATATGCTTTAGCAAAAAGGAAAGTTTGAAGCCTAATCTTGAAAGTAGAGATAGTGTCTGTCTCCTGAATCCAAACTGGAAGCTGGTTCCACAGAAGAGGGGCCTGAAAACTGAAGGATCTGCCTCCCATTCTACTTTTAAATACTCTAGGAACAACAAGTAGGCCTGCAGAGCGAGAGCGAAGTGCTCTAATAGGGTGACATGGTACTACAAGGTCATTAAGAGAAGATGGGGCCTGATTATTTAAGACCTTGTATGTGAGGAGCAGGATTTTGAAGCCAATGAAGGGAAGCCAAAACAGGAGAAATCTGCTCTCTCTTTCTAGTCCCTGTCAGGACTCTTGCTGCAGCATTGTGGATTAGCTGAAGGCTTTTCAGGGAGTTTTTAGGACTTCCTGATAATAATGAATTACAGTCGTCCAGCCTGGAAGTAATAAATGCATGAACTAGTTTTTCAGCGTCACTCTGAGACAGGATATTTCTAATTTTAGAGATGTTGCGGGAGAGTTTTGTTATTCCCGTCAGCTTTTGCCTTGAGCATCCACCTGGCGCCAGGGGGCCTGCATGAGATGAAGATGGTAGTTGTTTTGTTGAGTGCGAACAAACTGCTTCCAATTTTACAGTTGGTCTAATGTCCATCACTGGTCACCAGGTCTCTCAATTCCTGTTCTTCTTCTTCAAGATGTTATCCATATAACAGAGCCCTGAGCTTCTCCAAGATCTTCTCCATATTGCATTCAAAAACAGTCTGAGTACTCACATCCCTGCCCATCGTCTATCATGTCGGCCAGCCTTGTGGGATTTTGAACAGCTGTAGCCGTTTCTTGTTCTTCGATAAGCCAGGTCCAAGCCGGCTCCAATCAGCCAGAACTCTGTTATCGTGATTCTGAATTGGTAGATGTCGTTCAATGTCCTCCATCGAGAGTGTCGCCAGACACACAATGCAACCGACCATCGAGTATCCGGCAGCAAACGTCTCCGCAGGACAATCGGGCTCTCCCAAGCCCAGGAGTTGTCAGTTTCATTAAGGGACCAGTTGATCAAATCCACAATTCTTCTTTACATTTTTAGAGAACACGTTTGGGAGACTGTCTTAGGGTTAGTGAGTAAGCAAGATTATACAAAGACATGAGAAGCCAAGCAGGAAAGATAAGGGAGAGGGAGAAAGTGCTTCCTCAAATGCTGTAAGACTGCTTCTTCCTTTTCTCACCCCAACCAGTTACAGCAGATGGCCCCGCCCCTCCCTGAGCCTGGTTCTGCTGGAGGTTTCTTCCTGTTAAAAGGGAGTTTTTCCTTCCCACTGTCACCAAAGTGCTGGTCATAGGGGGTCATATGATTGTTGGGTTTTTCTCTGTATGTATTATTGTAGGGACTACCTTACTGTCACGAGCTGGCATGGACTCAAGCGCAGATAAGGAAGCTAAAAAAAAGGGGGCTCTTCACACACAAGGGAATCTTCACACAGTTCCAGAAACACAGCACACCAGCAACTTAGCACATCCAGGGCTCCAAGGGAAAGAGATTCCCATTCACAGGAAACAAGCGGTTAATCTAACGAAACAACAACGCGAAAAGACAACTAGAAACTAGCCCTCTGGAGCTTACTACCAAGGTTACTCAATAGTCCAGTGATGAGATGTTTCCAGCCACTGCCTTAAGTAGTGGACGCTGGTGAAGCGATGAGCCACAGGTGTGTGATTATTAGAGAGAGGGAAAGGAAAACAAGAAACATATGTAGCCAACCTGGGTCAGCCGGGCAGACACGGCGACCATGACACTTACAATATAAAGCACCTTGAGGTGACTGTTGTTGTGATTATGCACTATACAAATAAAAAGGAATTGAATTAAAAATGTGGATTCCATGGATGGTCTGTGAATGGCGTCAATATGGCAGCAATGTAATGGATGACGTTGGAGATAAAAGGAGAGAGACTGCTTTACTTTGATACATTTGAATTTATGTTCATTTTAGATTTGACAAGGCATGCGCTGACATTACCACACATGGACTGGCCATCATAGAGTCCAGAATTTAACCCCACTAAGAATCTGTGAGATGTAGACGACTTTACGCTCTGGACAGAGGCAAATGTAAAACAGCATAAGCTTCCTGAAACAATGTCACAGCGAATGCCTGCCATCAACAAAGGCCGTCCAACTAATCAAGCACTCTGATACCACAGTGCTGTTGGTGTGTTAGGGTTCTTTGGACAAAGTATGGGTTGATGCCTTGCCCAAATATAACAGAAAGGAAGGCAGTTAATGCGAATCTCAGCAACTCTGACATTTATGACCTTGTGATAGTAACATGTCCTTTACACCTGCCTCTTCTCTTTTTTTACTGACTCAGTCCCTCCATCCCTCCTGCAGCCTCCTTTTCCTCTCTCCCTGCCAGTCCAGATGTCAGTCACCCCCCCTTCTTGGCAGTTTCTCCCTCTGTCCCAAGCAGAGCTGGGCCCTCTTTTCTCCAACTTTAGCCCTTTTGCCTTTTCTCAGAGTATGTTCATGCTGCCTCCGACAGGGTGGGCTACCAAGCCCGGCCTCAGGGCTTCATTTGGCCCTCACTCTGTGACACAGGTAAGCAGAGGAGAAAAGATGATAAGAGATGGAGATGTAACTGAAAACCCCCACAGATTCATCTGTATTTTTTTTCATCCACAGCTTTTATCAGAGTCCGTCCTCCCTGCCTCTCCCCCTCTATCTGCCTCCCTTCTCTCAGAGAGCGTGGAAATAGAGCGGGATAAGAGAGGTCAGGAGAGGTTCAGGGTGAGGGTACTGTTTCACAAGCGAGGCAACATCAGTTCTGATCTTCGGACCTGCATCACTCTACTGGCTTTCAAGGAGACAGAGGAGCACAAGGCCTCCTGTATCACACAGGTGAAGAACAGATTTTGTAATGTTTTCTTTGTCTAATGTCTGTCTTTCTTGGTCAGTCGTTTCACTCCGTTTTCTTTTTACGACTACACGACTGTCTTGTTTCCCAGCCGCCTCTAGGTTTGTGTGTGGTAACTCTGACACTGCCCAGTTCCTGGTACAGCAATCCACTTGTCAACCAGTCGCATCCATGGTACAGTAATACCCGCCATACACATCAATGGATGCAGAAGCGAAAATGGCAACGGAGCATACGCCGTCACGGCAACCACCAGCAAGCAACTGCGCAGTTTCTGAGGTGACGTGATTGCAGGACTAAAAAAGCACCAGCTGGAAATGAATTCATAGACTTACATTATTATTTATATGGTTTATAAAATCATAGCTGTACTGGTGACTTAAAGCACTTTAGACTGTAAACTACATGAAGTTAAACTTTAATTGGTGATAATGAAGGCAGACATGGCACTGAGATGGATATGTTCATGTGAACAAGGTTGCAGTTTCTGTATCACAGATCTGATCGAGTACTTTGTCAGTGCATTTTTTATACTATGGTGTACTGCTACATTTAGCTTTTTTTTTTTTATCATTGCCAACTTTTTCACCTCAGGAAAGCTTAAAAACATTGTAATGTTTACATTTTTGTTTCGGTATTTTTATGAGCAATTTGAATATCAGTTAAAAAACCAAACCGACCGGAAGAGACATGCACCTACTGTTATACCGCACTGGTTACATTAGTCTGATGTAGTCTAACGGCCATTAAACTAAACCATGACACATTTAATTGCAAAAAGTATTTTCTCCATATTTTTAATAATTTGTTATAATTGGAGGAGGAAGTGATGATTTTGGCTGCCTGTCTAAGGACCTGTTGGCTGAAAACCTGTCAGAGTTCTGACAGGCAGGCCGATGATTTTAGAGCACACTGATGCAGTGTGCTGCAGTCTGTTCCTGTATGAAGGCTGAGGGAGTGGAACCAGCAGGTGATCGAGAAGGTCATGATGGTTTCCAGGAAGGCATAGTAGAAAGTCATCATGATGGGTGTGCTGACTCCAAAGCAGTTGAGTTATAAGGAGGTATAGCCCTTGGTGGCACCTCCTGAGAATCTCCTCGGTGTTGGCAGAGAATTTCAGGAGGTTGTCAAAGATGGTTCCTAGGTATTTGCACTCCTCAACTACCTCCACTGGCTTCCCGTGGATGGTGGTGGTGACCGAAGCAGCCAGATCCCTCTGCTAGTCCACATGCTCCAGGTGTTCTTGGACAGCACAGTGTGATATTTAGACAGCACATAGAATAAGACTGCAGAAGGTCACCACCATGTCTTTGGTTTTGCTCACGTTCAGTTCAGTTATGCTAATGATTAAATCCCTCTAGTAAAGAGTAAACCTCACAGAGAGACGTTTGGCGTAAGAACATGAACATTTTGTGGAATAAGTGCATTCCACAAAATGTGAGCTCTTGCTTGAAGTAGTT
>NC_135172.1:1851284-1863784 GCF_041146795.1 Maylandia zebra
CACTCTTTGTGTCTTCAGGATGAAGGTGAAGAAGGGCCTGGTGTCAATAGTGGCCCAGAGAACTTTGACCTCTGACATGTGGACAGTGACCCTGGAAAGAACCCAAGCCTCCAAACACGATGTGTTGTCCATCCTCTGCCACAGACAGAGAAAACTAAAGCAGCCACATGAGTAAGTTCAGCAACACCTTTTTCCAACATGTTAATAGAATATTAAAGTCAGCCATCTTTAAGGAGACGTATGCAATGACTTTACTGCAGTTTCCATAAAGTGAGGTTGGGGTGCACCCTGGAGGGGTTTCCAGTCTGTTGCAGGGCTAGTACAGAGAACGGCAGCTGGATAGTGTAGTGGAACGACTACACACCTTTGGAATGGAAGTCCCAAGTTCAATTCCCTCCCAGTATCCAGTAAGGGTCCTGGCTAGGCCCCCCCCCATGCCGAAACACCAAGCCCTGCAATGGCGCGGCTATGTCCACAGCTTGGACACGACACATTTCGCTTTGCGGTTGTGTATGTGGCTAATAAAGCTCATTTCTTCTTTCTTTGAATGTGATCTTTGTCTGCCTGCAGTCCCACTCTCCTCCAGCAGGTGGCGTGTTTGTCAGTCGACGGCTTGAGGCGCAGCTTCGGTGTTGCCATGATGGTGCCTGCTAATTGGTGGGTGGAGTACTCCAGACGTACTACCGTCCCGCCATCACATGTAGGAGCAGTGAGCATCTTTTCATTCACAGATCGTCACATCTTTGGCATTGCACCTATAACAGAGGTACGTAATTCTTTTAAAGTCCATCAGATGCCCATCACATGTCATCTGATTGCTCTGAAGGTGTGTTTCCTGTTGGTCTGTCCACAGAGTAACACGTTGATCAACACAGCTATACTGAACAACCAGCCCGTGCTGCTGCCCGTCATTGTGCTGGCTGTAAGCCATGACGAGAAGGTGTCAGATGTTACCTCTGCAGTCACATGTCACTCCATCAATGAGAATAGTATCAAGGTGCAACATGTCTCACAACATGTCTCACAACATGTCTCACAACATGTCTCACAACACACATTTCACAATTTCATGAGCAGTCTGGTTCTGCTGGAGGTTTCTTCCTGTTAAAAGAGAGTTTTTCCTCAACAATGTCAGCAAAGCGCTTGCCCAGAGCTGGTCATATGATTGTTGGGGTTTTCTGTGTTGTATTATTGTTGGGCAGGGGTCTCAAACTTGCAGCCCGGGGGCCACTTGTGGACCACGTCATGTCAATACAGTGGGGCAAAAAAGTATTTAGTCAGCCACCGATTGTGCAAGTTCCCCCACCTAAAATGATGACAGAGGTCAGTAATTTGCACCAGAGGTACACTTCAACTGTGAGAGACAGAATGTGAAAAAAAAATCCATGAATCCACATGGTAGGATTTGTAAAGAATTTATTCGTAAATCAGGGTGGAAAATAAGTATTTGGTCAATAACAAAAATACAACTCAATACTTTGTAACATAACCTTTGTTGGCAATAACAGAGGTCAAACGTTTACTATAGGTCTTTACCAGGTTTGCACACACAGTAGCTGGTATTTTGGCCCATTCCTCCATGCAGATCTTCTCGAGAGCAGTGATGTTTTGGGGCTGTCGCCGAGCAACACGGACTTTCAACTCCCGCCACAGATTTTCTATGGGGTTGAGGTCTGGAGACTGGCTAGGCCACTCCAGGACTTTCAAATGCTTCTTACGGAGCCACTCCTTTGTTGCCCGGGCGGTGTGTTTTGGATCATTGTCATGTTGGAAGACCCAGCCTCGTTTCATCTTCAAAGTTCTCACTGATGGAAGGAGGTTTTGGCTCAAAATCTCACGATACATGGCCCCATTCATTCTGTCCTTAACACGGATCAGTCGTCCTGTCCCCTTGGCAGAAAAACAGCCCCATAGCATGATGTTTCCACCCCCATGCTTCACAGTAGGTATGGTGTTCTTGGGATGCAACTCAGTATTCTTCTTCCTCCAAACACGACGAGTTGAGTTTATACCAAAAAGTTCTACTTTGGTTTCATCTGACCACATGACATTCTCCCAATCCTCTGCTGTATCATCCATGTGCTCTCTGGCAAACTTCAGACGGGCCTGGACATGCACTGGCTTCAGCAGCGGAACACGTCTGGCACTGCGGGATTTGATTCCCTGCCCTTGTAGTGTGTTACTGATGGTGACCTTTGTTACTTTGGTCCCAGCTCTCTGCAGGTCATTCACCAGGTCCCCCCGTGTGGTTCTGGGATCTTTGCTCACCGTTCTCATGATCATTTTGACCCCACGGGATGAGATCTTGCGTGGAGCCCCAGATCGAGGGAGATTATCAGTGGTCTTGTATGTCTTCCATTTTCTGATGATTGCTCCCACAGTTGATTTTTTCACACCAAGCTGCTTGCCTATTGTAGATTCACTCTTCCCAGTCTGGTGCAGGTCTACAATACTTTTCCTGGTGTCCTTCGAAAGCTCTTTGGTCTTGGCCATGGCGGAGTTTGGAGTCTGACTGTTTGAGGCTGTGGACAGGTGTCTTTTATACAGATGATGAGTTCAAACAGGTGCCATTCATACAGGTAACGAGTGGGGGACAGAAAAGCTTCTTACAGAAGACGTTACAGGTCTGTGAGAGCCAGAGATTTTCCTTGTTTGAGGTGACCAAATACTTATTTTCCACCCTGATTTACGAATAAATTCTTTACAAATCCTACCATGTGGATTCATGGATTTTTTTTTCACATTCTGTCTCTCACAGTTGAAGTGTACCTCTGGTGCAAATTACTGACCTCTGTCATCATTTTAAGTGGGGGAACTTGCACAATCGGTGGCTGACTAAATACTTTTTTGCCCCACTGTATGAGCAGAGAGTACAAACATGCTGAGGACTGTGTCAGTTCAGTGAGAGTCACAAACTAATGTGTACGCTCATGTCTGCATTTTATTTTGTTAAATATGAACATAACGACAGCAGAAGTGCTACCACGTATGTGGGCAGACAGAGAGGACCAATGTGTTTGTTTTTGGTAGATCAATGAAAGGATTCAGTTAGTTAAGAGGGAGTTTGCGTTTTATCTTGTTATACAATGTTTGAAAACGCAAAGAAGCAAAACATTTTCAGTATTATTTGTTTGTGTTTTCTTGTTTGTTTGTTTTGTACTCCTTGAACACTAAAGTGTCCTCCAATGAGACGACAGTGCCAGCAGTGGCCCACAGCTCATTTCAGTTTGTAGGGTCACCTTACAATTAACGCACCCAGAGGCAACTGTTTAAGTTTTATATAATTCATTTTAAATTCCATTTTTAGTTAACCAAAACAACTGCACTACCTCAGTGCTTAAAGTAAAAGTCAAAAACAGTTAAACAACATCTTGGAGTCTTTTTCAGTGGCTCAGTTTTGCCAGGTTATCGTAGAGACGGCTCGATTGCTGTCGCTTGACATTCAAATTTGACCTGCACCTGGTTCACCTTAAATTTAGTTTGTGCTGTTGACTAGGTCCAAAGTCAAGACTAAACTTCAGTGTTTCTAAACCTCTCTGGGTAAATGGACCTTACAGTATACAGGGCCTTTCTGCTTCATTTGAACACTCAGAGCAATTCAAGCCTCATTCAGCCAGTCACACACATATTCACACAGCACTTTTATTTATGCCTAAGCTTTATTGTTTGGCAAGGTGGAGTACACAACTGATTAAAAACAGCTCACCCAAAATGAAACATGCATGTTTATCCATTTTTATCATTTCGGTGATATTTTCCCAGGTTTGTAATGTTGGCTTTAGAGATGTCTGAATATAACAGAATTCAACTCCACTCTGAGCGTAACGTGCCTTTTCAAAAATCACAAACCAAACATTATCATCCATCTACCAAACTGTGTTTAGAGAGGTTTAGCACAAATCTGAAAAGTACGTGAGACAGCTAATTGAACTTTAATGCCAAAAGGAAACCAGTGCGATTACTTTAAACTGTATAGATGAAACAAATATCATATTTTGTATGTGTCTCTTCCATACAGGTTTCCAGTGATTGCTCTACCCTCTACGTTGATGGCAGTGAATCAGGATTAGGGTCGACCTGTGCAGTGGTGGAGTTTCATCTGGGCATGCTCAGTGGGTCTGTGTGTCTGGAGGTTTGGGCTCCCTCCGTGCCCCTACATGTCTCCTTGGCAGATCCTACTCTCAATGTCATTGATGGATGGAACCTGATCACAGAGAAAGGGTAAAAACTAGGCCCGCTGTGTCTTCAGTCTGTTTTAACTTGTTGTACTATAGTTCATTGTATCTGTGTTTATCTCCTCTCTCCTCTGGAGATGTAACCATTTCCTTAAAGGCCTGTTGAACTACACTGACTCTTCTACTGCTTGGTTCAAACTACATAATACCTAAATGAAAACAGAGTGTGAAAACTGAAAAGGTTTATGTAATTAACTCATCATGACCCCACAATCATCCGGTCTAGCATCATTTTACCGGAAAGAAATACTGCGCAGTATAAAACCAGTGTATTTAATGTTTGTTATCATGGGACAAACTGCAGACCGGTCACAAGATGTTCTATGAGAATATACTACATTCATATTCTGCATGGACAAAAGTGAAAAATGTGATACATAGTAATCTCGTAAGCTTTTTACCAGAAACATGATCAAACACAGTAAGAGTATAAAAACGTTTGCTTACCAAAAAGTACCACATTGCTGTGGCCTGTGTTAAATATCCCAATTCTTTGATCTTTGGGCTGAAGGAAGAACAACAATCGGTGTGTAAATGCTCAATCAACAATCTCTTTATTCCATACAATTCTCATTATTTCATACAACACTTTGAGCATAAACGTCCAGACGGGAGATGTGGAAAGGAGGGTGTCCGCCACGTCTCGAAGTGTCTGACCGTTTCTCACATTCTTATAGCTTCAGCCCCCCCCCCCCCAAAGTCACAAAACCTAAACATCCACATTCTTTCTCTCTCAGTGAGCCTAAACTATGGCCTTGGCTTCCTGTTCAGTATGTTTTGTTCTTTCTAATCAGAAAAGGAAGGCCATGATTCTACACAAACAGCATTTCTTATAACTCAGCAGTATAATGCATCATAAAACAGTGTAATGATTTCACAATCTTTAATCTAAGGCATAATGTGGCCTATAGCATTAGCAAACAGGCAAATTCAGCAACTGACATCTTCTTTCATCATCTTTCGTACTTGAGCTCGTAAGCCCACATAAATGGGAAGGGTCGCATCAGGAAGAGCATGGTGTCAAATTTTCGCGGATCACCAGAAAAAGTCAGTCGGGGCCCAGGGTAACAACAACCACCTCCAGTACTATTTGTCAACAGGGTCCTGGTGGAAACTGTTGGCCAAAGACAAAAGAAGAGAAGAGAAGGAAGGCGGGAGTGTGGAGATGAGAGTAGGGATGCTGAATGTAGGGAAAGTAGGGACGAGCAGGAGACGAGGTAGGAGGAAAGCAAGAAGAATCGGAGATGGATTCAAGCTGTTGATGAGGAAGGTGCACACAGATGGCCCACATCTCTGAAGAAGGTACAATCTGAAGTTTGGGCACTTTGTTGCTCTGAAGCATTCATGTACATGTTAACAATGCCACAATCTTCCTAGGAGTACAAATTCGAGGACCCAAAGGTCACCCCAAAGGTCAAAGCATGCAGTGTTCAGAGAAACAAACAAAGAAAAAACAACAGCTACATCTCAGACAGCTTCTCTTTTCTGGAAGTGCCTCCTCTGAACTGAACATGATGACACAGATTTACAGAGTTCCATCTGAACAAACTAGAAGACCAGAACGATGTGTGGCCTTAATGCACAGCAGCATGTTTGGAGAAAGCATATCAACACAACACTGCACAACAACTGCCAAGGACGGGGGGGCATGATATGGCCTTGTTGAGTCAAAAGTTCAGCCATCTGTCCAACAGCTAAAGCTTGGCCAAAACTGGGTCATGCAACGGGATGATTATGAAAAATATATGTTTCACAGTTTGTATATTTTTAAAAAATCCTCATTCAGGTCAATGAGAGAGAGGCAGAGTGTGGGAGGAGCAGAAAAATTGCACTGAAATCTTTTCAACCTGCCAGTAATCCAATAATTACGACCACACAACCATCATTTTACACTCAGGTCAAAGCTGATTTCTCTTCTTTCAAGCAAGGTCTTCCTCAGATCCAGCAGATGAATAGTTTTTGGAGGCATATGAGTGAGTGGTCAGAGGTTTACAGACACTCATTATGAGGCACAAACATGGACTTTATTTACACTGCCAGTCAAAGTCTGGACACACTGAGATAAGATAAGATAAGATAAGATAAGATAACTCTTTATTGTCATTGCACAGTTATACATAGCACAATAGTACAATGAAATTGGAAAACTGTCCCATGTCGGCAAACACAACACAACACGACACAGTAACTTGACTTAAGTAATAAAAAGAAGAAGTAGTGTGTGTTTATTGCACATTGTTATTATTGCATCTTGTTATAAATATAAATATCATTATTGTTATTGTTGTTACTGTTGTTACCCCCCCCCCCCCCCCCAAAAAAAAAAACACCAATCTGACAGCCTCTGAACCTCAGCTCTGTACGCTGCCTCGTCTCCCCCTGAGATGAGCCCTACCACGATGGTATCATCTGTGAACTTAATGACTGTGTTGTCTGGGTGGGTACTAACACAGCCATGTGTAGAGTGTAGTGTGTACACACTTTCTCATGGAATGGTTTTTCTTTATTTTCATGACTATTTACATTTTAGATTCTCGCTGAAGCGATCAAAATTATGAATGAACATATATCGAGTTATGTAGTAAAGATGTTTTATATTCTACATTCCTCCTAATATCCGCCCTTTGCTTTGATTACTGCTTTGCATACTCTTGGCCTTCTCTCCATGAGCTTCATGAGGTCGTCTCCTGAAATGGTTTCCAACAGTCTTGAAGGAGTTCCCAGAGATGCTGAGCACCTGTTGGCCTTTTTGCCTTCACTCTGCGCTCCATCCCAAACCATCTCCATTGGGTTTAGGTCAGGTGACTGTGGAGGCCAGGCCATCAGGTGCAGCACTCCATCACTCGCCCTCACGCAGCCTGGAAGTGTGTTTGGGGTCATTGTGCTGTCCTGGCGTGTTGCTGCAGGATGCTGTGGTAGCCATGATGGTTCAGTGTGGCTTCAGTTTTGAATAAATCCCCAACAGTGTCACCATCACATCTCCTCCTCCATGCTTCACAGTGGGAACCATGCATGTGGAGACCATCCGTTCACCTTCTACGTTCAAGACACGGCAGGTGGAACCAAAGATCTCAGATCTGTACTCACCAGACCAAGGCACAGATTTCCACTGGTCTAATGTCCACTCTTTGTGTTTCTGGGCCCAAACAAATCTCTTCTTGTTGCTTTTCCTTAGTTGTAGTTTCTTAGCAGCTGTTTGATCATAAAGGCCTGATTCACACAGTCTGCTCTGAACAGTTGATGCAGAGATGTGTCTGCGACAGGAACTCTGTGTGGCATTGATCTGGGCTCTAATCTGAGGTGCTGCTAACCAAGGTTGTTGTTATCATTGTTTTAATTATTGTATATTTAAAAACAATATACAAAAAACAATAATAAGTTCAGTGGGAGCATGAATGTTAATGTAATTTGGGGCTTTTAATAAATCCCCCCACCAAAAGAAAAAATGGACTCCATTATTGTGCCTCAGAGCTCCTGACGAGACGTAATTTGAGAAGGAGAATGTGTTGCCATTAAAATATCAGTGTTGTCATCAGCAACATTTGGATGGAAAACATGCTTCTCTCTTTCTTTCAGAGTAAACTTGCACACACATTTCTCCAACATGCAGACACAGATACGTCAGGATCTTTAATCCCTCGTGTGTTTTCTTCTTGCTCAGGTGTGTGCCGGTGTATCAGCGCTCCTCAGTCCAGGTTCTGACCCAGTTCACAGCTCTGGACTCCCACAGCAGAACCACACACCACCTGGGTTCCTCAGATTGGTTTGTAGATGTGACTGAGCTGGTCAGTAACTGGCTGAGAGTAGAAGACCCCCGAGTGGCTTCCCTCAGGCCCCAAAACATCGTGATAGGATTAAGACCTGGAAAGACATCACTGCATGTAGGCGACAGTTGTGCATGCGTTAACTGCTATTGTTTCACTTCTTGAGCATCTCCTCTCACTCTCACCTTCATCCTTAGATTATCTCGGAGCAGTGGGATGGCATGTTGGGCACATGTGACATCACTGTGTCCTCTGACACTGTCAGCGCTGGCGATCTGTCTGTACAAGCGGTCAGTGGCCTGGGAATGTCAGTGAAGTCCAGCCCTGCCCACCCCTCCATCATCACAGCAACAGTGACAGCCTACAACACCATGTACCACTATCACCAGGTGACAAACACTCGTTTCACTCCACTTCCTCAAGTCTCATTAATCCACTGAAGCTGAGATAAATTTGCCCTGTTTTCCCTGTAGGAGGCCTCCGTCAGTGTCTGGCTGCAGTTCAGTGACGACACTGCCTCCCTCCTCTCCTCTTTCAGTGACCTTCCCTTCTCCCTGCGTCTCTCCTCATTGGCTGAGAGTGTTATTATGGTGACACCCAGTTCCAATCAACGCGTCTTTGCTCAGGGTGACGGAGGTGGGCCTTTACTGCGAGCAGAGCTTCTGGTTTCTACGTGCGCCGATCAACTGATTGTCTCAAACTCTTTTGATGAAGAGAACGAGGAGCGGCAGGCTTCTACAAGACGAGAAGGGACCCGCAGGCTGGCGAGGGGATCAGGCTGGATAAGGGTCAACTTAGACCTAGACTTCATGCAGCCAGTAGCCAAGAAGAGCGAGGATGGTGTGGAGTTTGAGTTTGACATTTCAGACACACTGGTTGGATCACACGGTGACATTTACTCATCAAACAAAGATGAAAGTTGGAATGTGAGCACCAGCAGTAACTACTATGAGAAAGTAAGTCAGACCATGACTAACAGAAAGTGGAATGAGGTGGACAAAGGAGGCATGGTCAGTCGAAACACTCTAGAAAGAGCAGTGCTGATGCCGAGCCTGGACGAGGGCAAGGTGTACTTCTTTCCGAGCCAGGATAAAGGAGGAGCAGAGGAAGACAAGCAGGGAACTCATGAGTTGGAACTTGGCGTGGGTGCTGTCCTCTCTCTGCTCTGTCTCTTTGCTGTCCTCTTTCTGGCTAACTGTCTGCCCTCCACCCTGCGACACAGGTCGAGGAGGACAAAAGAGAGAATGGAAGGAGAACTGGAGGCAGGTGCGACGGAAGATGGAGAGGAGATGGAAAGGGAAAAGGCCAAGGACTGGAAGACATAGAAGATGAAGAACATAGAGCTAAACAGAGAACAATGGAGAGAGTTTTAAAGAAGTAGCAGCTGATACTGACACCTTCTCTTTGCTAGACTCATATCAGGATCTAATGAACCGAAACTCAAACTGTTCTATTCAAACACTTTAAAGGTTTAATTCAACCAGTTTGAGCATGAGCTGAGCTTTAATTTGAGAAAAACAATTTTTACTTTCTTTTAGTTTCACCAATCAACAGGTTGATGCTCATCTACATGACTTTTGTCCCCTTACCCTGACCCCTTTAACCTTTAAGTCCACATGATATCTGAGTAAGGTAGGTGAGCAAAGCAGCTTTTCAAAATGTATCTAAGTGTGTATAATTTAGCTTTGTAGAACCACTTCTTATTGTTAATCCCCTTCCCCCTGTAGTAGGCACATTTTGGAGACATTAGGTTTGATCTTAGTAGGCCAGATCTTTGAAAGGCAGCCATTGTGTGAAACAGGCAGAATAAAGACTTTCTATTAAAACAAATGACACGTTTAATGCTAAACGTGGTGCTGTCATTTTTGTCAGTCGTTACTTATGGTTTCATTGTCGTGTCTAAAATAAAGTTTGTTTTAAGAGTCTTTTTGCTTTTCAAAGCACTCCTCGTACTGAGTGGTACTGAGAAAGGTTATCTGAGCTGGAGCTGCTTACCTCTGCAGCTCAGAGTATGCTGGAGGTGAACTTGGGTTTAATGATCAGTGACTTAGGCTACGTCCACACGCACACAGGTATTTTTGAAAACGTTTTTGGTTTTGTTTTTCAAATCCCGTCCACACGTGCGGTTTTGGAAAAATATCTCCGTTCACATGTAAACGTTAAAAATGAACTGTTGGCCAATCAGAAGTCCAGGAGCCTGGGAGGGACTAAACAGGGTTTTGTGCTCATAAAACCTGAAGTACTTTCTGTAAAGGCAGCTAATTTTGTTCTAGTTTTCAAGTGCCTTCATCATTTCAAATGTTAATAACTAAAGACAGTATTTTCATTGTTGTGTAGACTCACAACTCAGGAATGAACTAATGCATACAGCATACATAAATGCAATTGATTCAACACTGACGTCTGGATTTAGGTTGTGACAGCGTCTGTGTTGAAGGAAGAAGCCACGTCCAAAGTGCCGTCTGACGCATCTGTCTTTGTAAATGGAGGGACACTAACTGAGTGTGAGTGTGTACAAACTGCAGACAGTCAGATTAACAGCAGCAGTATCTTGTCTCTATCCGCCATTGTAGAAATGTATCTCATGTAAACAATAACATGGCGCACAGCGTGATGTGAAAAACGGCGCACACCTTTGCTGTTGCGAGACTAAATCTCCACACGTAAAAAACACAAAGACTGAGTTTTCGAAAATATCCACCCTGGCAGGAGATTTAAAAATCTCTGTTTTCAGTGACCCAAAAGGCTGTTTTCAAAAATCCCAGCGGACGTGTGGACGTAGCCTTAAAGGCCACTGAAAAAGCACCATGATGAGTCAGACGTTCAGACAGGAGCCACAGGATGATGGAGAGTGCACTTGCTGCTGGAGCATAGCATGTTTGTTCTGCAGTGGATTTGAGAGCTCAGTAAGTAAACACTGTGTGTTGTGGACTCTTGCAATACTTGTTTCAGAGGTTAAAAAGAAAAAAACATGGGTATTGCTTTTTCATTAATCTTTGCATGGAGACCATCTGTTAGATAAGATAAGATAAGATAAGATAAGATAAGATAAGATAAGATAAGATAACCTTTATTAGTCCCACACGTGGGAAATTTGTTTTGTCACAGCAGGAAGTGGACAGTGCAAAAGTTATGAGGCAAAAATTAGAATACAATAAGAATAAATACAGTACACAGCTGTACAGAATAGAATAAAATAATATACTATATACAGTAGAATAAAATAGAATAAAAATATACAATAAGATAAAAATAGAATACGAATGCTATATACAACTGAGTAAAAATACAACGATGCCAGAAAAGATTATTGCACTTAGTGTTATTGCATATGTGTGGATGTGTGTGTTTGTTCAGTTAAAGTCTTTGTTGTGGAGTCTGACAGCAGTGGGGAGGAAAGACCTGCGAAATCTCTCCGTCCCACACCGTGGGTGCCGCAGTCTCCCACTGAAGGAGCTGCTCAGTGCTGTCACAGTCTGCTGCATGGGGTGGGAGATGTTGTCCATCAGGGATCACAGCTTAGCCGCCGTTCTCCTGTCACTCACCACCTCCACTGGGTCCAGAGGGCATCCTAGAACAGAGCTGGCCCTTCGGATCACCCTGTTCAGTCTCTTCCTGTCCCCAGCAGAGATGCTGCCGCCCCAGCAGACCACGCCATAAAAGATAGCAGAAGCCACAACAGAGTCATAGAAGGTCTTCAGGAGTGGGCCCTCCACTCCAAACGACCTGAGTCTCCGCAGCAGGTACAGCCTGCTCTGCCCTTTCCTGTAGAGGGCGTCTGAGTTATGAGTCCAGTCCAGTCTATTGTTCAGATGAACACCAAGGTACCTGTAGCTGTCCACAGCCTCAATGTCCATACCTTGGATGTTCAGTGGTTGCAGTGGAGAATGCTTGTGCCTGCGGAAGTCTACCACCAGTTCCTTGGTTTTACTGGCGTTGATCTGGAGGTAGTTCAGCTGGCACCAGTCCACAAAGTCTTGAGTCAGTCCTCTGTACTCCTTGTCGTCCCCATCAGTGATGAGGTGACTATTGCAGAGTCATCAGAGAACTTCTGCAGGAAGCACTGGGTGGAATTGTGGGAGAAGTCTGCAGTGTAGATGGTGAAGAGGAACGGAGCCAGAACCGTTCCCTGTGGGGCCCCCGTACTGCAGACGACCCTGTCCGACACACAGCCCTGAGTCCTCACATACTGTGGTCGGTCGGTGAGGTAGTCCAGGATCCAGGTAGTGAGGTGATGGTCCACTCCAGAGTTCACCAGCTTGTCCTTCAGAACCGAGGGAAGAATAGTGTTGAAGGCACTGGAGAAATCAAAGAACATGATTCTCACAGTGCTTCCAGCGGTCTCCAGGTGAGCGAGGGAACGATGTAGGAGGTGAATGACGGCATCATCCGCTCCAATGCCAGGCTGGTAGGCAAACTGAAGTGGGTCCAGTGATGAGCTTATTAGGCGCCGAAGCTGAGCCAGGACCAACCGCTCCAGGGTCTTCATCAGGTGGGATGT
>NC_135172.1:3247136-3262136 GCF_041146795.1 Maylandia zebra
ATAAACACGTTCTATCAGTATCAGGACTTAAGTCTCCTTCTTGTCAGTTTGAAGGTCCAATCACAGCACCCAACTCAACAGTAGGATCTCTGATGGAGGTGAGCTGGCGTACAGGGTGGAGGTAGAGAACAACCTGAAGCTAAACATCCTTAAAACCAAAGAACTCATAATGGACTTCAGGAGGCACAGACAGGTCCACTCCCCTCTCATTATAAGTGGAGAACTGGTGGGTTCTGGGCACCCACATCTCTGCTGATCTCAGCTGGACCCACAACACTATCACCCAGTAAAGAAGGCCTTACAGGGACTGCACCTCCCCCGAGGAAAAATAACCTGGACCAGGAGCTGCTGCTGGCCTTCTACAGCTCCTCAGTGGTGTTTGATACTCAGGAGCCACGACTGAGAACAGGAAGGCTGCACAGAGAGTCATTAACACCGCCTAAAAAGTCATTGGCTGCCCTCTGCCCCCCCGGAGGCCATCACCAGGTCCTCCTGTCTCAGGTAAACCAGGGCCATCACAGGTGTCCCCTACACCCCGCCCACCACCTGTTTGACCCGCTGCCCCCTGGTTGGCTTTAGGTCAATCAGGTCCCACACCTCCAGACTCCCGGGCCATTCAGACTGTTAACAAGCACTGGTTGTGTGTATGTGTGTGCGTGCGTGCACACACATGCGCTCTGCTCAGTAGCAGCCCAGTGGATTTGTGCAGATCAGGAGGAGTGATGGGAAATCCAGAAAGCCTATTAGCTGTACTATTAATATACGCACACAAACACAAACGCATGCAAGTGCTTGGAGGTGCAGACACTGTATCAACTTTGCAAGCACCAGTCAGTGACCCTGGTGACCACATGACCTACTGTAGCTGCAGCTCAAACTGTACGTATCAAAATAAGGCGAGGGAGACCGAGTTTATGGCCTCGTGAGGCTATTGTGCTAAAATGTGCAGCTGTGACGAGTCACTTGTACCAAACGTTTCTCCCAATGAAACATTCAGATGAACAGAGTCAGCGTTCTCGGGGTCCAACGTTACAGGATTGTGTTACATGCTGGTCTTAAATTTCACAACTTGAGGTTTTGTGGCAGACTTTGTTGAAGCAGAGGTGGAGAGACGTTCACACTGTTAGTCTGTGAACAATCATTCTCTGCCTTTGGCTTTCTCTTTCTCTGTACCAGGTGCAGCACAGGATCACAGGGCAGGTCATGGCACTGAAAATGAACACGCTGGCTAGCAACAAAGCTAACATGCTACGAGAAGTGCAGCTTATGAACAGGCTGTGCCATCCCAACATTCTTAGGTAGGTGTAAATGTGCTGATTAAAAATTCAATGTTCGATTTTGATTACAGTGAGATTCGAAGAACATTTTGCCCCTTAAATAAATAAAATCATCCTTTAAAAAATGCTTTTTGTATTTACTCTGCTGATCTTTGTCTAATATTAACATCTGTTCGATAATCTGAAATATGTAAGTGTGACATATACCAAAAAGATACAAATGAGCAAGGGGGCAAATAGCTTTTAAAAGCACTGTGTATATGTTGTACATTAATGTTTGTTCTATATTTATTGCATGAATAAGACCTTTGCCAGAGTTAACTTCAGCACATTTTAACAGGTTCACTCAAAAGAAAAAATCAAAAAAAGGTTTTTTACACTTTATTTTTGTAGACTTTAAAATGGAAATCTCATTTCCCCTCATAAAAGGCCGATCAAAAACAAATCATATTGAAGCTTAAAATGTGTAATAATAACAATTTACTAAGTCTAAAGTTTTGAAGTTGTGACACAAATGTTCTGTCGTTCCTCTGAGGGACACAAGGGGGTGCCACATCAACACATTCCAAGCTGTCCATCGATGGATGGGCGCCATGGTTACTGACACGTAGAAGTGATTAAATCGTGTTTCTTGACTTCCTGTCAGGTTTCTCGGGGTTTGTGTGCATGAAGGTCAGCTGCACGCTTTGACTGAGGTAAGACTTTTGTTTTGTCCTCTTTGTGCTGACAACATTTCCAGGTTTCCACAGCTACACCTTATTCTCATGTCTCTCCTCCTATATTCATTTAGAAGTTGTGCAAAGACGACATTCAAACATTCAAAAGCAAGAAATGCTAAGTCCCATTTAGAGAGGCCCATCAGGGTCCCCGGAGGACCAGGGGATTAAACCAGCCCACGTTTAGCAGCTCTGCATGTGTTTGGGCAGCTTTCCTGATTCATATATTTTCCTTAATGCAGTGAATTCTTGCACTGGGTAGCAGGTCTGAGGTTGGGACACATGTTTTAAACTGTGTGCTGGGAAGAATCCCCTGACTGGTTTACAGTGGGAGACATGGCACCTGAGTTGGTCAGACCACAGGACAGCTTCCCTCTTGAGATAAATGAGCTTGCAGCATTTCTGGATCTTGCTTGTGTCTGGCTCACCCTATCGTCTCTTTCTGTGCAGTACATAAACGGGGGTAACCTGGAGCAGCTGTTGGACAGTGACCTGTATCTGTCGTGGGGAGTCAGGATGGCTCTGTCTCTGGATATCGCCCGAGGACTGCAGTACCTGCACAGTAAGGGCATATTCCACAGGGACCTCACATCCAAGGTACGGCACACGAGTCGCGTACCTGCACTGATGAAAGCGACGACAAAAATGAAACTTTTTAAATTGTACTTCTGTCTCTCTCATTGTTCTTTATAGAATGAGACTGTTTTTACCAGCTGTTGTTTGCATATATTCATTTCTCGACTGTTTATCTGTTGCAGAATTGTCTGGTTCGCTGTGAGAATGGCACGTTCACTGCTGTGGTGGGAGACTTTGGCCTGGCAGAGAAGATCCCTGATTACAGGTGCAGGACAAATCTTTTCTCTCCTGAGCTTCTATAAATTTGATCAAAGCAGCTGTTTTGTCTGTGTTAGAGAGCGTGGTCTGTTTGTGCACAGGTACCAGAATGTGTCCCAGACATTAAAAGGAAAGTGGAAACATCGTAACCTTCTATTAAAAAGTCAAATCCAGCGATTCTCCACTCCAGCTCTGATCGTTCTCACGTCAAAATAAACGGGAATTAATATTCAAACGTTATATTCCTTGTTTTCATGTATGATCTACAAAGTGATCATTGGCAGGATTTTTTTAAGTGTGATTAGATAGATCATGAAGAGCATTCACATTAGGTTCCTAATGACAGACCGGTCCACTCCCCTCTCTTTACAGTGAAGGTTCAGAGAAGCAGCCTCTGGCCATTGTGGGCTCTCCGTACTGGATGGCCCCTGAGGTTCTGAGAGGAGAACTTTACAACGAGAAGGTGAGTGTCTTTGGTTCTGTAAAACTGGAGTACAGTATTAGAGTGTAATCTTTTTGTGACCCTCCTTCCTTTATTTAATTATAAGCAATGAACTCTTTACTCGGTACGAGCCAGTGGCTAATATTAGCTGATGTTAACAGACTGTCTGGATTCCTCGTGCTTGTCTTACCCTCTGTTTTCTCTTCTTTTTTTATTTGAACTTGTTATTTTGAATATGTTGGTATTTGTGTTGTCTTTGTGCGTTTGTAGAAACGCAGGATACTGAGTGACCAGTATCCTTTCACACAGTCACATATGATGGGTTGGGGCTAGCTTACAACTGTGCTAACTGTGTGCTGTAACTAGCAGCTGCTACAACAATGTGTAACTATAGGAACATTTCTCAGTATAAGCAGCCAAGCAAAGCCACATAATGTTGTGGCAAATCCACTGATCCAAGAAAAATGGGTCAGACATCAGTTATAGAAGCGATAGTCTTTATATAAGACTTCGAAAAAGGGTGTACAACACAAAAACTGACCAACATCAGAGCAACATATCATAATGGGTCCCGCAAACCTTTTAGTTAAATATGAATAACTTCCATCTCTACAACAAAGGATCCTGGGAAATGAAGTCTCGAATGAAAATAAGTATTAAATGCTCTTTTTTGGCAGAAAATGAAATCTATAATTAACAGCTCTCGCTAAATATGTGGCTGGCAAGAAATCATTTACCACATAACCAAAATGCTGTTATCAAAACAATAAATCGCAACAAAGTTACAACAAGTAATAGATTCAGAATTCAGTTCTGACTCCCCCTGAAACCATAAAAGCATGTGTGAAGTGTTTCCACAGTCTGTGGCTGAGCGTTCTTCCAACAGATGACCAAAAATGAAGGTTATTCCTTTCTCTTAGTTTGAAATGTTCCTTCTTAATCTCACTCTGAGTTCAACACCGTTCACCAATTGCATGTGGAGTTGAGCTGACAGGGACCCCAGTCAGAGTCAGACGCTGATAGGAAACGCATCGTTGCCGTTTCCTCTTTCAGCCACGTCAAGTTTGCAGTTAAGATGAAATTTATTGCAGACATTATTGCAAACATACAAAGCAGCTAAAAGATCCCTTTGTATGTTTGTCTTACCCCCCACCCACCCAGTCACGGCAGATTGCTACCAGAGCGTTGTTCTGTTGTAGGTTTCTTCCTGTTAAAAAGGAGGGTTTTCCCCCACTGTTGCCAAAGCACTGTTGCTCATAGAGGTCATATCATTGTAGGGTCTCTACCTTATAATATAAAGCACCCTGAGGCAGTTGTTGTTCTGATTTGACGCTGTATAAATAACATTTATACAGCCCTTTGCCGTCGTCTCATCTTAGCTCTCCATGTCAGAATCAATGCACACATCATAGCACGTCATCAAAGACCTGATACCTGATCAGTATCGATCCAAACGTGAGACTGGGGAAACCTTAATAAGGGCTACACTGAATGGATACTTCTACTTAACATTAACTGTACCAAAGCAGCCTAACAACTTTCCCAGACAAACCTACTGTAAAATGAAATCTACCACAGTGTAACTGTCAATCATAAGGTCATGTTTGTGTAATTGCATTTAAAGTTACCAACCATTAGACTCTGCCCCCAAATTCTCCAGGTTGTTTGTTTTTGGTCTTGGCAGACTTCATAGAGCTCATTTAAGTGAGTTGGTTTCCTGCCAAAGTCCCGCTTTTAAGCTTAGTCCACACGTTTCCAATAAGGTTGATTTCAGGGCTTTGGGAATGCTGTTCCAGAAGCTTAGTCTCCTGTTTTATCAATTCCAAAAGTAGCTTTGGTGTATGTTTGTTATCCATGTTTCAACTGGTGAAGTTGAATAATTTGTTATTAGCAGGTTGTTTCCAGTACAACTGGCAGCAACCTAGCTCCAGGGCACGATGCTGCCACCTCGACCTGTATGAGTGAATACCTGCCTGTTTCACATGGAACTGATCAAAGACATCATGTTCATCTGATGATGTTAAGAGTTAGTTTCATCCGTCTGGTTTTGAATTTTACTTCTGTATGAAATCTAGTTGGAGCCCTAACACAGCCAGAACTAACGGGACCTCCTCTCTCTTAGGTGGATGTGTTTGCTTATGGCATCATCCTGTGTGAGATCATTGGCCGGATTGAAGCTGATCCTGATTTTTTACCGAGGACAGAGGTAGGAAATAAATCTGTCCCCACAGTCACGCACATTCATACAGCACTTTGCTCTGCACCTTATCTAACATTCACACTGTGAGGGATGCAATCGAGGAACTGGAGGTTCAGCGTCCTGTGATATGCAGGCTGAACACCAACCTGCCAATTAGTAGTCGGCCCACCTGAGCTAGAGATACACAGGGTTAGCTCACGTATACCCAAAACCAGTCATACGGCGTGGGACATGTCAGACCTAATCCAGGCTAAAGCTTTGACCTGAAGCATTTTGAAACTGCTAACTCTCCCAGCTGTGTGTTTGTCTCTAGGACTTTGGTTTGGATGTGGATGCATTCGAGAACATGGCCGGGGACTGCCCACCAGCATTCTTTAATCTCGCCGTGACCTGCTGTAACGTAAGTATACGCACAGCGTGTCACAACCCAAACACGACCGGGAGCTACTGAAGCTTTGTCTGCATCCTAAACCGTGGCTCTGTTCGTCTGTGTCGTTTCAGATGAATGCAGAGAGTCGACCCTCGTTCTCTGACATCGTCTTCACGTTGGAGGCCCTGGAGAGAGAGCAGCAGGGAGAGACGCCTGTTGCACTTGGTAAAAAGACCCTTTTTATCTACTTATTTTTAAAGTTCTACTGTTCTGAATGTTTCACTCTCTCTGGGTCTTAGAGCAGGTTAAAGCCCTGATGTGTCCCTGCGATGCTTTGAAGCATGTTCAGACATCACGGCCACAGCTAACCGGGTTTCGTGTTTCATCTTGCTGCATTGTTGTTCTCATGTTTTAATCAACAAAGATGTATAATACAGAACTACACATGCTGTCACCGCTTGAGCCCAGCTGCCATGCTGCTGCTGAAAACTGCACTGCATTGGAACGAGGCTGCTGATGATGTTAGGGATGCTAACATGTTCTAGCAAAAACTCGAAAAGTAAAAATCCAAAGTAAAACTGTAGTTTTTGTGAAAACTGAGCTTCTACTTAGTTTTATTTACTACAGCTGGATTCTGAACAAGGAGACAAAACCTCACCTGCTGCCTTTGATTGACCGTAAAGCTTTAACATGCTATCGTTAGTCTTAAAGGATGTTTAAGGATGTTTGTAGCACATAAATAAGTCACAGCTATATATGTTGAGTTGCTGTCTGAAACATACATGAAACTATGAAATTATAGCTCATATTTTTTTCACATCAAGGAAAGACCTTACAGAATAATAAACATGTTTGTAGCTCGGTCCTCAAACCTTTATGCTGGTCTGAATACTTTGAGACACGGATTAAAACAAACAGACCTCAGGGTGTTCTGACCAATGAAGCTGATGGATCAGCTTTGCAGGATGGAGCCTAGTCAGGTCTTTACACTGCAGACTGTTTTTCAGACTCATGTATTTTTCATTTGCATGTACTTTATGTACTTTTTGCCTCACTTTTGGGGCCGGCTCATTGGCCACCACTGGAGCTGCAGCACTGTAGAAGAGGCAGGTAAAGAGCAGTTACAGTGAGGTATTATTTTCCGTTTTATCTATCTCCTGTCAAAAATTTAAAAAGAACCCAACGATGTGACGTTACCCTGTGAGTGACACGAGGGATAATGATACCAGTGCAATAATAATGAGCTCCAGCAGAACGAGGCTGAGGACAGAGCAGCCGTTGGCTGCAGCTGGTAGGAGGTGAGGGCAAAGAGAAGACAGAGGAGCATAGCGAGACCTTGTCACGGGGTGATGCCGCCTTGCTGCCAGTGAAAAAAAGAATGTTCTTACACGTTATGTTGTCTTTGTATTTTCTGTGGTTCGTGACCTGTCGTGCTCTCTGACTCTTGTTCCATCTTCCACCTTGTTTCCCTTGGTTAGAGCCTGTGGCAGCAGACGTCAGCCCGTACCGATGCCGAAGCTCTCCCTATCACCCTGCGGACCACACTCAGCTATGGCAAGGCTTGGCCAGGAGCCAGTCAGACACGATACCTCCAGGAAGCCTGCCTTCTCCTTTACTCGGGACCCCAGCAAGGGTCAACCCGTTCTCTCTCAGACAGGACTTAAACGGAGGACGGTGCAAACTGTTGGACACTCCCAGCAAGTCCGTCATCTCGCTGACCTTTACCCTACCTGCACTTCCTGACATGTGCACCTCCCCCCACCTTCTTAAAAAAGCGTCAGGGATGAGAGTGCCTCCAAGAAGGTGCCAGTCTCTGCCCTGCACCCCAGAGCTCAGCCGGACTGTGGCTCTGCCCAGACACGCAGCGGGGGAGGAAGAAAAAAAGGATGAGGACGCTCGAGAGGCGGCCATGAAGCACAGGACGTGGGAGGATATGAAGGATGACACAAGGAAGGGGACGAAGGTTTCAGAGAGAATACAAGGAAGGCTGCACGTTGACCATGCAGACATGAGACATGAGCCAAGTGTGAGGAGAGAGTCTTTTGGAAAGGAAATACAGGTGGCAGAGGATCCTGGTTTTCCTGTAGAATTGGAAATGGTGTCTCTGGAGCGATTGGAAGAGGAAGATGACGAAGAAGAGGAGGAGAGCATAAGTTTTACAGAAGCCATGGACTGCACCAAATCTCCTGAGGCAACAGACAGGATCGTGAACGCTACACCTGAAAGACCATTGCTCACCTCTACCTCCTGCAACTCCATACGGACCAAGGGCTGGCGGCTTCCCTTCTCAACGTCTGCCTTGCCTCCTCTGCCACGACTCAACAACAACAACGGCTCAGGCCTGGTAATCAGTCAGCAAGTGCAGTGGGGTCGAGGAGGCCGCTCAAGTGACTACAGTGGAGCCCTGTCCTCAGACCCAAGGGGGCCCTCTGAGCAGGACGAGGCAATTTCCTGTCCAGGCTGCTGCCTGGTAGGCCTGAGTTTCCCTTCGGTGTGCCTCCGTGGTTCAGCTGCCATACCTGCCCCCCGCAGAAGGGCTTCGTTACCACGGCAGCGGCCCTACCGGAACCTCAACGGTACCATAACTGGTGGCAGCGCTTCGTCGTCAGCAGTCACAACCAAAACATTACTGTGTCACAACACAAATGGATTAGTGGGTGCGGGGCCCTCTGTGTCGTGTGAGCCCGGCCGCTCCCTGCCAGAAGCCCAGTCGTAAGAATCCTCGAAGGTGCTTGTTTTGAACTCGTGGCAAAGTGAAGTGGACAAAGGCATAAACAATAAATGTAGTGGGTACTCAATGCTTAATACTGACTCTAGCAGCTGTGCAGTCACTGTAGCCTGTGCTAACACACTGCTGATTAGAGCGCCATCTATTGGGCTGGAGGATTAAACATAACTGTCACAGTGAGAAGCATGGTGGCATAAAGGAAGAGGTGGCCAGGGTTCAGCTGCTTACTTTATTACTTCCAACATTGTATGCTGAGCAGATCTATACATCTAACCAGTCAGGGTTAACGTTACTGCCTCTGGGATGGTGCTCGTTCAGACAGAGCAGCTAGTCTGGCTTACACTGAACTCCCATCTCCACTGAAGCAAACACGCTCTATGTGGAACTGGTTTCCAGACATGTGACAAAGAGGGGCAGGCCTGACTGAATCCACTTGCCAACTGGGCAGTCATTAGCCAACGAGCTAATCCTCCTTTTTGAAACGTGGCATAATCACCTTACAAAATCGATTCCATTTTTTATTCAGTATGACGTCAAATCGAGTGACTGAACTCGGCAGCAAAGTGCCTCCAGAGGACTGGAAATCTTTTTTGCAACCACAGCTATCATCATCGGCTCCCTTGAGATGAATGCAGGTTTACAGGCACTTCCACATTGGCTTCATTTTTCCTAACAGGAAGCTACATCCATATTTTATACTGTGTCCTCAGTGATGAGTGACGAGAGCTAAATGGCTAAATTATTTAAATTATTTATTTACATCTCTGTATAGACAATTTCTAGATGTTTTAGTTTTCACAAAGATTGTGTCAATAATACATTTGAATTGGGAAAAATCAGTTTTCTAATAAAATAAGTGTAAATTAGCTAACTGTGTTTATGAGTAGTAATTAATCAGTAAATGATTTATAACTTGGCATACTCCCTTGATGACACATGTATCCTAACATTAATTAGAAACTTGAAATTTTCATGTGCAAGCAGCTGATGTCACACCTTGTAGGACTGTAACGTCTCCAATGCAGAAAGTTAGATGTTGGTTATCCATCCATCCTCTTATTCTTTGTCAGGGTCGCTGGAGCCTATCACAGCTGTCTTAGGGCAAAGGGCAGGGTACACCCTGGACAGGTCACCAGTCTGTCAGAGGACAAACACATAGAGACAGACAACCATTCACATTCACACCTATGGGCAATTTAGAGTTACCAGTTAACCTAACCCCACTAACTGCATGTGTTTGAACTATGGGAGGAAGGAGCCTCTACCTAAGGAGAACCCACATAGGAAGACCCCGGCCTGATGGTGGAATTGAACTCAGGACCTTCTTGCTGAAAGGCAATAGTGCTGCCAATTTTGATAATAATATTATTAAAATTACCACCTTCTTCTTTTTTTAATCCAGACCTCCATTTTCTGCAGAAGTCCATAAGATGAGATGCTTATACTCCCAAGTGCCTTGCTTGTTTTCCCTTCCTAGTGCCAACACTAGCTAAGGGTAGCTTTAAAGAAACAGCTCCTTTTTGCTGCTCCCTTATTAACCAGGGGTCGCCACAGCAGATGGCTCTGTGTTTCTGATTTGGCAGAATTTTATACCCTTTATGAGGCAGAGATAGACTGTACTCTTGGTCTCATACCAACAACCATTCACGTGTTAGGCAAATGTGTAAACCACTACATATAGAGCTGCTGGTGCTAGCTTAGAAGTCAAATCCAGGAATGTCAACAAACATCAAGGTCTTCACAAACTTCACATAAAGACAAAAAAAACATTTATGTAACTTCACATAATATTTTGCTAGTGACAATAGCAAATCAGCTGAGGCTAAACAACTAGCTTTTATACTTAGTAACAAGAAATTTGGCAGGGATGCTAACGTGAGCTAACATTAGCTAGAGGAATGTTAGTTCTCTCTCACAAATGTAAACTCTGAAACTACTGTCAGTATTCTACTGCCAGGGCATTCAGTTTATAGTAGGAACATTTGTTTTTTCTGTCTTTCCTCTGTTTTTTTTTTTTTTTTTTTATCAGTACTAGCGTTCCTGCTAACATGTGCAAATTGCAAGCTAGCCCATGTAACAAAATGCTAGTTTGATTTGGATAAGGATGAGTGATGCATTCAAACTCCTCGGGCTGATGGTAACTTAGCTGAACTTAACTTAAAATTACTTTATCAGCTTTAGTAACTAAAGTGTTTGTTACAGCTGGTTAGTTTGTCAAATTGCTTTACCAAGGAATGTGATTCATAATCCTAACCTTACTATAAGCTATGTAGCCCATTCCTAGCATTGGTTGCCCCAAATGTAGTTTTCATGATGCTGATACTCAGGTATAGAATATATACTAGCCTCTATTAGCTAGTGTGATGCTGGAGGATTATTTGTATATCCAGACCTACATCCCTAGCACTGTGCACCACTGGAGTATGGTCAGCTGCAACCATTATCGTTCAGTGTAGGGCAAAAATTCATGTCTGCATTTCTTCAAACTAACTTGGACAGCACTAATCCCTGCAAAAGAGTGTTGGTAGGGATTGGTTTTCTGCAATTTATACACACCGATCTTTAATTTATATTGTATATAAAAGATGGATGAAGCGACTGTGATATCAACCATTGGTTTGTGGATTCTTCATTTTAAAGCCTTTAGCTATAGTGCTTTGGCTGGTGCCATGTTGATTCTTTGGAGCCAGATGTTAGCATATTTAGACCTGAGACTTTTGTAATAAGATATCAGCTAAAATGCATAGATGCGGTGCATTGATACACATACTTGCTAATTAAGAGGCTATAATATTATTAGAATTCCAGTCACTAAAGCTGGAGGATGAACTTCTGATACAGTCTGTACCGCATGATCATTTTATTAGCACGCTCACGGCTGAGAGGTCCAGTTTTAGTGACTCAGCTGGGGGAAGTAAGGTCGAACAGACAGATACCAGCTACAGCCGGTTGTGTCAGCACATAGTGAAAGCGACCTTACCTCTAACATTAAGCCTTAATAAAACTGGAGTTATTCGGAAATTCACTTGCAATACAGCTATGAAGGTAGGAACGATCCATAGAGACCAAAATATTTGCTTTTATGAATAGTTTCCAAACCATTGTCAAAAACCATTTGATGTGTGGTTGGTAGATTTTGAGTGTGGTGACAAGCAGATGGTATAAAGAATGAAATGTCCACATGCTGTGAGTCAGACGACTGTAAGAGATTTAGACGACGTATTATTACAGAAAAGACTTAAACCAGGATGCTCTTCTAAACTGTGTTGTAGTTTTTGGTGTGGTAGGGAGGAGCTGTATTTGTACACCTCATTTTGCTGACATGTAAAGAGGAAGATGAACGTGCATTGCAGCTCTGATGCAGCATCCCTGATGGAAACAGTACAGCGCTGCTACGGAGTGGCCACAAACTGGAAGATGTGATGAGCCTTACTGCTCCCAGCAGTCTGGACGCAGGAAGATAACCACATGCTTTTGACTTTGTGTGACTGTAGCTGACGGGGAGTATTTATAAAGTTAATAAAGATGACCTGCTTCCTATGTTTTGTTTTGTTTTTTACAGAAGTACACATTTGTGTGTATGTGTGTTTGAGATGGAGAGACTGGTATTTGTTGAAGGAAGAAGCTCTTCATTTAGACTCTTTATTTTTGCACTTGAGCGTGGAGCACTTTGCAGTAAGACACCAGGCTTCTGTTAGATGGGGCTTTATTTAAATCTGTGCTACAGCTGATTTTTTTATGTTTATCTGCGTGTGCATGTATTTCTGGCTCAACAAACTACCCAGCTCAGATATCCTCCAGTGCATGTTACTTATCTACATGTTCATTTTGATTACACTGTTGTAACTGGAAAACATGAAACCGGTATGCATATTTATTATACAAATCATTTCACACACTGTGTGTGTGTATGTGCTTTGGAGCGAAAGGTAGAGTGATGTATACTCACAGGATAATCTTTTATCCCTTAATTTCTTACCTTATTTCCAAGTTCTGTTCCTGCTGTACAGCTAGAACCCTGTGTGCAATCATCTGGTAATAAACAAATATAACTGTGGATTCTTTGAGTGCTGCTTTTTAACCTTTGCTGTGGGGAGATGACATAGTGGAGGAGGGGATGACTCTTGGAGGTCTTTAAGGGAAAAACAAAGTCTTAAGGTGCTTTGGAGCCTATACAAATATTATATGTCGATATGATCTGCTGGAGGCATGGGAGGTTTTGCAACCAGCAACATTCACTCTGGTTGTTTTTACACAGCAAAATCTCCAGTGTTAAATTAACACTATAGAGTGTCTATATGGGTCCACACCTCTGAGTGTTAAATACAACACTTTGACAGTGTTATATGTTTAAAAGTAACCTAGTCAGTTTTGAAGATTAACAATGGCTAACACTGAGCAGTGCTGATTTTCTAACACTGGAATATTTCTAACATTTTGAGTTATTTTCCAGTGTTAGAAAATCAGCACTGCTCAGTGTTAGTCTTTGTTAATCTTCAAAACTGACTAGGTTACTTTTAAACATATAACACTGTCAAAAGTGTTAATTTAACACTCAGAGGTGTGGACCCATATAGACACTCTATAGTGTTAATTTAACACTGGAGATTTTGCTGTGTAGGTAATAAACCAAAAACCGGAAGAGTTCAAATTTCTTGGAAAGCCTTTTTTTTGGTCTCATAGGCTACGTTCCCACTGCAGGCGAAAGCGCATCAAATCCGACTTTTCTGACCCTCTGCGACCCATATCCGGTCATGGTCTGACAGCGTGAACGGCACAAATCCGATATTTTCAAACCCGATCTGGGTCACTTTCGTATGTGGTGCTGAATCCGATACATATCTGATGTTTTAGAAAGCTGCTGTTTGATGGTCACGTCGCATTAAATCTGTTTTTTACGTCACAAGACAGACGCCAATTATCAGCGCCGGAGCAGACAAAATAATCGGATTTGATCTAAAAATCGGAATTGAGCATTAAGATCTGCAGTGTGAACGTAGCCTAAGTGCCCCATACTCACATTTTCATTTTCCTGTATTCTCAGTTCATATAAAGAAATTAGTTAAATCACCCAGTATAATTAACTAATAAATATATTTACTTTTCAGTAATCATTCACATAATCCTTTGTTTTGGTCTTTGAAGTCTGTGGAGCTGACCTGTGCTGCTGATCTTGATAGCCGCACCTCCTGGTAGGGTCTCCCAAGGCCAGTGATGGACCAGACAAGGAAACACCAGCGAACAGTTTCACTTGTTAAAATTAGTAGTTGATGCGGGAAGAAGATTGTTGGAGAAATGAAACAACTGGGAAGAGCAGCCTGTTCAAATAAAAGCAGGAATGTCACAGATTTAAAGACCGAGGCTCACTTATATCTAATGACATGCAGTCATTGTCCCACACTGCCACCTAGTGTTCACAGTGCATATTTTAAAATTAATTCCAAGGAAATGTTTACTGTACGTCTCGTTAAAAACCTAGTTATGAATCACTTTGATGTGTTCACGTGCTGACCTGAACTTAAAATAAAGATATGCTGACAAGACTTAAACCCTTGTTACACTAATCATTGTTGCCCATTTAAAGGTTCTGTTTAAGTGCTACGCCCGGAGTCTGAATAAACTTACAAATTCATATTTCATGTTTTGTTTGTTTGTTTATTTAGTGCTGTTATTGTAAGGTACTGTGTATGTTTACGTTTTCCACAGGACATATGCTACTTTCTGCTGATTTCATAATAAAGTATCGAGGAGCTGCCTTTTGTTTTCTGCTTGGTAGTTGATGGAATCTGATATCCAGCAGTATATGTTTTGTGTACGTTATACATTACATTGTGGTGTCATATAAATGTGACGATCTGTGAAAGTGTTAGGATAAAATGATAACGATGATAATTAATAAATAATCATGATCAAAGGGAGAGAATAAGTTTCTAGTTGTGGTTACAGTTATTTGTTAATTGTTCTCCCTCCTGTATCAGTCCTGTTTTATGTTTCCCAGTCTAGTTATTTCCTATTTTATTTTGATAGTCACATTTCCTTTGTATTCTTGCTGTATGCTTCCTCTCTCTTTACCTTGCTTGTGTTCAGGTGTGTTTTGCACTTGTACCTGGGCCTAAGGAACTATGAGTAATACATTTTTAGTTTTTACTTTCAGTTAATTCAACATTAAATAAAAGTTTATGTTTTTCTCTGGTTCCTGGTTCTTGTTTTATTACCTTAGTTCCCTTTTGTGTCCAGTCTGTCTCTAGTCTCGTCTCTGTGTTTTGTCATCTTTCTCCCTGGTCATGTCCACATGTCTGTCTGCTCTCCCTGTGTTTTCATGTTGAGGTGTGTTTTGCACAGAGCTGTGGTGTCGTATCTGGGCCTAATGACCCCATTCTGACAGCCCATGAGACACATATTCTTAGTTTTTACTTTCAGTTTATTCTAAAGT
>NC_135172.1:3264636-3277136 GCF_041146795.1 Maylandia zebra
AAAATGAGATTGCACTGTGTAGCAGAACTTTAGCCACGCTTTTCCTGGCCACAGCAGTGCTCTCTAGCTGAAGACTTTTGTCAAATGAAACTATAAGTCTTATCCTCTGCTGTGCTAAGTTTAGAATGGCTAGCATTAGCCACATGTGGTAGTGCAAAATATCTCCTTAAATGTATGAGCATCACATCATCCAGTACAAGTGAGTAGCACAAATGCTTTGCTTTGTTAGAACTGTAAATGAAATGTTATTTACCTGGAAATGTCTTTTACAAAAGCTTGCAAGTCCACCATGCAACGCACCGTATGTGAATTTGTCCGGGCTAGTTAAGTGGGAACTTGAAATCAGAAGTTACAGTGGAAATAAAATAAGTTATCTATTCAATTTCTTTAAGTAATTACAGCTTGAATTTTATTTTGAACCCACTAACATTGGGATTTAATTTGAAATTACATATAAAATTAATTTAATGTAATTACCAACATTATTATTTCAACACAACCAAAAAAGAAAGTTTGCAACTTAGAAGGTCTGTCTTAATCAATAAATTAGAATTTTTATGTTGCAGCCATGGATTTAATCAAGTGGAGGTAAAAGGCCTGGTTACTTTTTAGAGTGCAGCTTTCTCCAACTTAATGAAGTGAAAAAAGAAGTCATTGTTTGTGTTTGTGCCACTGACAGATTCGTGCCTACCTTGGGTGACTTTTGACTCGGCACATCTTCAGGTTGTTCAGAGTGCCTCTAAATGATACATTCTACATAAATGGGATGGCTGTGTCTCAGGAGATTTGGGCAGGTCATCTACTAATGGCAAGGTTGGAGGTTTGATCATATGTAAGTGGCAAGACTTGGTTAACATACAGTTAACATTTCTGAGTAAAATCCTGAAATAATAGATGGAAATAGTAGAAACAGACATTTTACCAGGTACACTCTGCTTTGAGTCTTACACGTGTGAGGCCTTAACGCCGCGGTGGAAACCGGACATTTGGACCCATCTGACGCGCCTTGTTATGTAACGGTGACCATCTGTGCCCGCTGTGTGGCTGTCTGCTACACGCGCGTGTCCGCCGAGCAGTCCGCGCGCGGGACACGTGAGTGTGCATGTAGAGCACAGCAGCATCCTGCCAGCTGCCCAAAGACGGACGCCAGAGCGGGAAGCGCGCAGCTCGGATGATCTGAACTAAGCGGTACGTACTTCCTATGTGACTGCGTGCGTTTAGCTATACCAGCAGGTTGGTGCAGGATGCAGCCTGGATGGGTGTGGATCTGTATTTGACGGGTTGACACAGTCCCTGTAAGTAGCACCCTGCTTTTATTATTATGCATCCCGAATGGTTATGTAGCGCATTATTGCCCAGTGTTACAAAGCCCTCAGGTGCCTGCGTCCCTCCGTACAGCTGAGCAGGATGGGTGTTGTCCTCTTTAAGCTCCCGTGACACTGAGACGTTTCAGCTCTCGATATTAAAGTGCTTCCAAAAGCTTTGTGACTTCTGGACACGCTGTGATAAAAACAGCACAGAGGATTTTCACCTTTTTGATTTCTGTGTGTAGCGCGGACACAGCAGCCCGCTGTACGGGATCCAGCTTCATTTGTAAAGCACTGCAGCAAAAAGCCATTTAAATGTATTGTAAGACAAATAATCGCTGGATTACTGTGTTGTAATTGTTACTGATAATCTTGGAATTAGAAGAAAGCCTCTAATAATTTAATGGGCAGGCTACAATATCGAGTAATCATCATTCAACTCATTTCAGTTGAATTTCTTGAATTTTACTAATTTTTTAAAAGAATATTTTCTCATTTATTTAATTTAAATAGGGAAGCTTTACATAGTAGAAGAGAGGAGATATCAGTGCTGGTAATCAGACCACACAACAGTGAAAACCTGTGGCAGCAAAGAGTTTTCATCATGTGCAATAAAAAACAAAAACTACCATAATAAAAACGCCTATGTGACAGTGAAATAGCAATAAATACATGGATCATATTTATTTTTTTACTAGCAGTGAAATAAGACAACCCATGACCTGTGATGCTGACAGCTCACCTGTCTGTGGGCCAGAACAGCACACAGTGTCATGTGCTGTGCATGTCTCCGTGTTGTGTGTTTATCTGACTCTGTAGAAAAACTACTGAAAGCAACAGCAAACTTTTGTGCGTGCTTGTTCTTGTTCCCCTCTCTGCCCATGGCTCCAGGGCTCGTCCTGTGGCTCTTTTCTGTCACCAGTTTTATCTCTGCACATACTTTTCCTTTACAAGGCTGTTGCTTTGTGCTGAAATTAGAAATTGATCAAAATGAACTTCGGCTCCTGCTCCTTAGTTCTCCAGATCAGACCAGCTGCAGGTCATAAAGGAGAGCCTGGTCAGTTTGCAGTGACTGAGCTTTAAAAATCAGAGTGGCAGTTGTACTCTATTCAAATAATCAATTTGTGGTCTCGGACTGATGAAAAAAAAATCAGTGACAGATTATATTTGACTGGTATTCATATCCAAGGGATATAATAGACTAAAGTAAAAATGGGACAACAGGACAAAGAAGGACGTGGAGGAAGAGACCATGTGATATCGGTCTGTACTGTCCATCTCCACCACAGAGCTGTGACACCGTGCTCTCTGTCTCCCTGTGCTCTCACACTCAGGTCAGTGATGACAGTACTTGGGTTTTGTCTAACCTAAATCCTAACCACATCACCATGGCAACAGGAAGAAAAGGTGAGTGTGATGCTGCTTGTGTGTTTATGAATGCTACTTGTGACTGGCCTTTATTTGAAACCACCAGGGGGCGCTGTATCCCGTTTCGTGATAAAGTGGCAAGTAGTACAGGTACAGGTGATTTGAATGAGCAGAGGGCCTGGCAAATGCAGAAAGCACATGATATTTTCTCACTGTGCTTTTAACGGCTCTGTTTGTGTTTGTTGTTTTTTTCCTGTATGTTTCTAAAAATATGTGTCTGCACTGAAAATGAGCACCAAAAACAATCCAGCTCATCAAAATGTTCTGACTGCGTTATGCCATGTAGTTTACATTCTCTCTGCTGTAACCCATCCAACACTGAAGTTTTAGCATCAGTGAATCACAATGACGGGGTCCTTTGGTCCGTCTGTCACTTGTGTTGTTTTGGTCACAGATTCTCATCAGCCTCGCACCTTCTGCTCGTCTTTGCAATCTAAGAGCAGGAGAATCTAAATCACCTACCTTCTGATTTGTCGATGGTCTGCTGAGCCACAGCTGCTACCAGCTGTTCTCTGAGTGCTTAAGCAGAGTAGAAAAGTACCACATGACAATCGGTGTGTGTCCTACAACCAGTTTGGAAGCATTTTTCATATTGATTCACAAACTGTAGAGAAAGCTGTAATGTCTAACTGAGACACACATGGGAATATCACATTGTGTCTGTGCTGCATCGTTCTGCATCTGATGAGTTGCAGTTGGTGCTGTGCTGTAGGAAGCACTGGTCCAGCACATAGTCCATCCAGATGTTTCTTTGAAGCAGCTGTTGCTGTGAGTCGCCACTGTATAAAATGGAACTGAATTGTTTTACTACAATTTTTTAGGTTGTTTTGGCTCAACTGGCCCACAGCACAAAAGTCAGTAACACACCTCCTCACCCACATCAAACAATCTTATTGTCTTCACACACACCTTTGCTGTCTCTACACGTGCTTCACTACTAAAGATTTTCATTTGCTACTGTGTTGATGCACTTCTTACTTAAGCATTTTGTACTTTTGTCAGCCACAGCTCCAGATCGCTCACTTTCCTGAATACAGTCCAGCATTGCATTTATGCTTTCAATCAAATTCCTGCTCATCCAAATTTCCCTTTCATGCACATCCCAAGGATGCTGTGCTGGACTGAAATCTGGTGACTGTCGAGGCTGTTGGAGTCCGTCTCCTCTTGTCTAACCTTGGTGATAGCAGACATGATTATGCAGGATAAACCCAGCCCATCGACAATGTCTGAAATACTCACAGCAGCCCGCCTGACATCATGAACCATGCCACGTTCATCTTTCTTACTTTGATGCTCAGTTTGAGCTCCAGCAGGCCGTCCTGTCTAAATGCTTTAAATTCCTGCTGATGTCAAAGGCTGATTAGATGTTTGGATTGCTGTGATGAGCAGTGGAACAGGTGTACCTAATAATGTGACAGTACAGTAGTTGGTGTTATGCTCTCAGATTGTATCGGTTTGCTGTTCTCCATCTCAGCAAACACGTTGACAGCAGTTGTGTTCATTTCTACGGTTGCCGTGGTTTGATGTTACCTGTCTGTCCCCAGGCTCTACGTCCAAAGCAGGTGGGGTGCGTTTCCCTGACGATGACGAGCCCCCTGGCTCTCCAACACGGAGAGATGACCAGTCGAACGTCGCTACGCTCATTGCTGTCTCAGAGAAGGATGGCAGCTACTTGGTGAAGGTGTGTCTGCACACCGTCAAACGAACACAGTTGTTCGTCATGATTTCATCATTGTAAGCGATTTTTCAGGTGAAGTGTTGATAAAATGACCACAAGGTGTTTTCATGAATGAGCAGAGAAAGTCTGCTGGTTTACGATTTGATTGATTTCCATGTTCATGGATGTTTCATCCGGATACATTTGTAAAATGTAAAGTCCGGCTGAGGAATGGTGGAACAACAAAACAACATTAAACTGAGCCATGAAAATGTGACACCACGGGCTGTGTTAGCCCACATCCTCCTGAGCTATTTGATCCAATGTTTTCTACTCTTTGCCTCTAACACGTCGCTCCTCTGTCAAGGCTGGTTTCCTGAAGAGCCACCACTGTTATGAGATTGTCTTCACTGTCCCAGATGTCCCCACACTGGGCAAAGAGCTCTCATGTCTTCCCTCCTCTTCTCCATCTCGGAGGTCGCCCAGCCTGCGGGTCCAGCGTATTAACTCCACACTGGAGGGTAAGTATAGGTGTACAGGCATACTTCAGGACATGCTTGCACATATGTCTAACCTGCAGTGTTGTGGAGCAGACTGTTGCTGCACAGAGCAGGTGACCATGGTGGGTTAGGTTCTCTGCCCAGCAGTAAGTCTGTAGGTTCTCAGTAATCCAGGTCATGCTAGTCTAAGGAGCTCCTTAGACTCTGTCCACCAGCGTCCTCACTTGTGCTAAAGCATATAGTTAGGGCTGGACCAGGTGACCCTGAATCCTCCCTTAGTTATGCTGCAATAGACGTAGGCTGCCGGGGATTCCCATGATGCATTGAGTTTTTCCTTTCCAGTCACCTTTCTCACTCACTATGTGTTAACAGACCTCTCTGCATTGAATCATATCTGTTATTAACCTCTGTCTCTCTTCCACAGCATGTCTTTATCCTGTCTTCCTTCTCTCAGCCCAACCGGTCACAGCAGATGGCCCCGCCCCTCCCTGAGCCTGGTTCTGCCGGAGGTTTCTTCCTGTTAAAAGGGAGTTTTTCCTTCCCACTGTCGCCAAAGTGCTTGCTCATAGGGGGTCATATGATTGTTGGGTTTTTCTCTGTATCTATGAGGCGCCTTGAGGCGACTTATGTTGTGATTTGGCGCTATATAAATAAAATAGAATTGAATTGAATTGAAGATTACTTTTTGGGACTAATGTTTCTGTGGAATCTTTTCACACGAGCACAACACAAGTCTGTAACCAAGAAATGTATTTTGAAATTCCAATTTATATATCACCAAATCACGACAGTCGCCTCAAGGTGCTTTATATTATAAGGTAAAGACCCCACAATAATCATATGACCCCCTATGAGCAAGCATTTTTGTGACAGTGGGAAGGAAAAACTCCCTTTTAACAGGAAGAAACCTCCGGCAGAACCAGGCTCAGGGAGGGGCGGGGCCATCTGCTGCGACTGATTGGGGTTAGGGGAGAAAGACATCCTAAGGAAAATGTATATGCATGGTCACATTTCCCAACACCAGGAAGTGAAAACCTAAAAACGAAACCAAAATATGGCGTTAGTGTCTACTGTCTGTGGCAGCGTCTGCGTCTCTGTGCTGAGAATATTGGTAACACCTTGCTATTTTTGAAAGTACGAACCTAAATTAAAACCCTGAGTAACTGAATGATTGTATTACATTACACTGATTAGCCCGTGTGAATAAACTGAGCATAAGCCATCTTGGGTTAAAAGCGATCCTGGAAGCCTACGTAGAACAAAACTCGAGTCTGCCTCGTGTCAGCAGGCCCAGTATTTGAGCTCTCGTCTGTAATAGTATGCCAAAGCTCAGCTCTCCATACAGCTGTGACACTGTCTCTGCCTGACCCAAGCATCTCAGTACCGCAATAACAGATCTCTGCTCTCGAGCAGGTTTGAGATCAAGAGTCAGCTGACTGCTGTTGCCAGTGTCTCAGCAGAAACAGCTGGATTCATCTCTCTAGCAGCTCAACACCTCCCAGGCTTGGTTTAGCACTAAGGAGCTAAACCAAACAAACCAGTCAGCTCTCCTTCATTGCAGCTGCATGGATCTAGTCTTCAAAGGAACAGCCACAAAAAAATAAATCAACCACATTCCTGAATTTCCCCGTCCAGGAACAGCTTCAATGTCCTGGATAAGCAAGAACTGGGTTGTAATTAGAGGGGAAGATACCAACACATGAGTTCACTGGAGTGTGGACGTTCAACCCACTGTCACAGCAAAGTGTGTAATAGACATGCCGGTCCACAGTGTCCAAAATGGCTACCCTGGATGAATAAAGACATTTTCAATCATAAAAGACAAGAGGGAGGGTAAGGAGAAGAGTGTTCAGCTACAATAACAAGAAATGAAAGCACTGATGGCTTTCAGTGAACAGACTGAGTCTCTGAGGACGAGCTTTAAAGATCTGTGGTGCAACGAAAACGTTCTTCAAGCTTTGGATGTCACTGTTTGTTTCTGCACTTACCAACTGTCTGTCCTCTGGCTGTGTCCCAGAATACTTCAGCTTTTGTGCAACCACACCTAAAAAAAACCAGACGGCCGTCGAGCCGAATACCAATCTCAAAGTTTCCTTTTATAGCAAAACGTTTGAAGAAGACTGTCTACAACTTATTTAAGCATTACATTAGAACATCGTCACTCAGGGTTAAGATGGCATCAGAGTTACTGAGTCTGTGCTTGTTAGAGTTAGGAGTGCTGAATGTTTTGTTCTTTGCTGCTTGAGGTAAATGCAGTCTTTGATACATTAGACATAGATATGCCGCAGCACAGGGTTGGTACACCTGGGGCTAAAGTATTCCTTTAACTGCATTGATGATGTTTCTAAAGTTCATTGGACTCAGCGTGGTGCAGACTGCGTATGAATAACTTGTCTCCTTCCTCACTCCCTCGTTCTCTTTAGGAGGTGTAAAGGTAACATGTGAATACAGAACTCACCAGGAGGGGGTGCAACAGGAGGAGATCACCATGGTAACCAGAGGGAGAAAAGACAGCAGTCTAAAGGTCAGACTCCAGGCCAGGGTCATTGGTAGGTGCTTGTGCACCGACAGATACACACACATACGCGCGCACAGACAGAGTAAACAGGTCCTAATCATACAGGACTGCATCTTTATTACCTTGTTGACTGTACACAGATCAAACACAGTTCAACAGGACACAGTGCAGCACAGTGAAACATTATAGTATGAGTATTATGCTTCAGTACATCTGGAACTGAGATTCTTGTTAAGGTGGAAGGAGTCCTGAAGAAAGGATATGTGGAGATTTTAACCCTTTAAAACCGGTCAGAGCAGCACGCTCCGTTTTGCGTAACTATTTTTAAATCCCGGTAGCACTGCAACCACGTGAGCTAGCGCAAAAATTTTTTTTGCATATGAAACCGGAGGAGTTGTACTTACATCTTATGCCATCAGCTTGTCCTCGGTCACAGTTTCCTTCCACATAAAGCTTTGCAAAAACTGCATAAAAAGCACTTGCAGCAACAAAAACATAATATTCCAGAAACACGCTTTGCCGATCCGATCAGCTGTTCATAACACTTCCTCCGTCCATCAGCACGAACTATCGCATGTCCGCCATGTTCTGCCCGAAATTGGAAGTGACGTCATTTTCGCGGAAATGTAGTTTTTTACCACCAGTGACCGCTGCGAATGGGCAGCTGAGAATCAGGGAAAGACCAGATGACAGCCTGGAAAGACTGCTGACAGGAGGGAATAGACCCTAATGGGGCTGGTGTGGGTTAGTGCCTCATACCAGCAGGACCCAGCGTTTTTTAGCGTACCTGGGTACACCCATTATTGCTACAGAAGTCTCAAAAGAGAAGGGTCTGCGAGAGCAGGGGTGAAAGAAGACCCTTTCCGGACGGATTTAATGGCAACGAACCATGGAACGGTACCACCGATGAATAGATCAACCAGCATTGCAAATAATGGACCATCAATGATGGTAGGAAAGAAGCTGCAGGACTGCATTTGTGGCTGGCCAAAACTAACAACTGACATGGGCCTTGAAATATTAGATTGTAGCTCTAGCTTAATATCAGCCGCTAGCTTGGAGTTTAGCCACCAACAGCTAGCAACACATTTCCAAGCCAGCCACAATCAACACCATCAACCAGCCCAGAGCTCATTCAGAAACAGCTAACAGAGTCTTCCAACACTGAGTCTAGCCAACCACTACCAGCAAGGGAAAGGAAGATGGAAGGTAGGAAAGATCAGATTCTGTGGCCCAGATCCAGTGAGAAAAGAGAGTGGGTCTGGCTCTTATACTAGATCAACAAAAGGGTCCAGTTGAAAGGAAGCTGGAGAACCTGGGAACCATCATCTACAGCTATGGGGCTGAGCGATGTGGGGTAAAGAACAAGACTCAGAGCAGAAAGGCCATTTCAACCAGTTAAATTCCAGGAGACAGCAGGAAATTGATAGAGGCATGAACCAGTTATCATTCCGACTGATATGCCACCTATCCAGGCACCTGAACACCAAATGGACATAAGACCACCAACATGGAGTGAAGTGGAGAAGGTAGTGAAGCAGGCAAGAGCAGCATCGGCCCCAGGACCTAATGGCATCTCATATAGGCTCTACAAAAACACCCCACGAGTCCTCAAATACCTGTGGACGCTGATAAAGGTAGCGTGGCAGAAAGGAGTGATTCCAAAGGCTTGGAGAAGAGAAAGAGGTATTCTGATCCCTAAGGAGAAGAACTCCTCATCCATCAGACAGTTTCGCCAGATCAGCCTGCTGAACGTAGAGGGAAAAATCTCCTTCAGTGTCTTGGCCCAAAGACTATCTGCTTTCCTGCAAAGAAACAACTATATTGACACATCAGTGCAGAAGGCGGAGCTTCTCTGGATGTCTGGAGCATGCCAGCGTCGTCTGGCACCAGATTCAAACTGCTGAGAAAGAACAAAGAGACCATCACGTGGTCTTTTTAGACCTTGCCAACGCCTTTTGGTCAGTTCTGCATTAGATCTTGTGGATGGCCTTCAACTATTTCAGCGTACCAAACCACATCACAGGACTGGTCAAGACCCACTTTAAGGATTTACAGTTTTGTGTGACAGCTGAGAACACCACCACAGCCTGGCAACACCTGGGAATTGGAGTTATGGCAGGCTGCACGATTTCCCCTCTGGCATTTATCACGGCAATGGAGTTGGTCATGAGGTCCAGTGGGTAGTGGGAGGTGAGAGACTCAAGAGTGGCCTTCGTCTTCCTCCCATTAGAGCCTACATGGATGGTCATCTAAATTACACCAGGGCCTGTGCTGCCGGCTTAGGCCATCCGCACCACACCAGTAACCCAAGAAACCCAAAGCAGGCTCGAGCACCAACAGAGAGGTCATTATTGGCTGCTTCTGTTTTTTTTTTAAGTTTATTATTGGTTGTTAATTTAAAAAGTGAGGTTAGAGGAACAGAAGACGCAGCCACACTATGACGAAAGAAGGAAAAACAGAAAGTAAGGCTGTAAACACGACTTCCTCCCGTCACCTAGCATTGGCTGATGGTTCGATTCCCCATCAAGTGTGGTGGCGTGGACCAAGAGAGAACACAGGATCACGAGGAGGTGGGGCTACCCGCATCAATGCTCCCAGTCGCCTGCTGCTACATCACCATCTCCCAGGAAACACAGGTGATCTGACTGTTCGTCACCACACCCAAGACCCCCGCCTTGTGCTGTGCCTCCTCAGTCAGTGGGGTCATCCCAGTGGGGCTGCTTATCAAAGAAGAAGCTGGACTACCAGGTGCTGCAGTCCTGGATGTGAGGGATGACTTCACCACATGAGCTGCTGCTGCACGTAGAGCTGATGCACCTTTGATAGTAGTTGGTGGCCGCCACGAGAGACCCTCCTGCTGGCAGCCCAACAATGGCAGCCATTGTTGGGCTGCTGGTCACTGCACACTGTGCTGATGGAACCCTTGTGTGGACCCAGACGTGCTTAATGTTCGGGAGTACTCACTTTGATCAGTTGGCGAGGCTGGGGGAGCGAACGTTAGGCAACGGGGCCCATTTGAAAAGAAGTTTTGGGTAAATGTGTGTCACAAAACAGCTGTGTGCAAGCAGGAGAAGGACCCAAACGCAAACTCACCAGAGCGGGAACTTAACTAAAAAATGCAGCTTTAATTGCTGAACAGAAATAAAGGTGATACAAAACCTTGCAAACTAAACTGGGAAAAACTAATACACGAGGAGACTCGGGGAGAATCACACACAGCTATGAGGGAGGACGTGACACTAACAAAGAGAAACACAAGGCTTAAATACACTGAAGGATAACGAGGGTAATGAGACACAGAAGGAGAGCACAGCTGGGAGTAATTAGGCTGAACTAGACAAGGGAAGCAAAACTAGAAACACTGACATGAGACACAGACCTTCAACGTGAAACAGGAAACACACTGACTGAACTCAAGACATGTAAACTTAACAGACTGGGGAGACAGAACATAGAGACCTGAAACATGGGGCAGAAAGGCACAGTAGACACAACACGGAACATAGGGAAGCCATCACACAAAACCTAAGAACTAAACCCAAATTTCCCATGTGTGGGACTAATAAAGCTTATCTTATCTTATCTTATCTTATCTTGACAACCATAACTGAAACCTAGGGAAATGACAATAATCAAAACCGTACAACCAAGGACTTAGAACATAAACCATAATATAAAAATACAAGAACTCAAACTGGACCGTGACAATGTGACCCTCCAACGTTCGAGTGAGTTTCAGTGACGCTGTGGTATCTTTCTTTTTTCAGGCTGCACTCAACTTTATTTTGTTTGCAGTGAAGTGAGAGAGGTTAAGAAAAGCCAGTGGCAGCGCCACCTTCAGGCTTAATGGTGCAAACACGCATTACAAATGTTAAAAACATTGCTTCCTGGCGTTCACCTGATGTCAGCGGAGAATCCAGTGCTATTAGTTACCTGTCTGGTAGTTTCGGAAGGAGGACGTTACCAAGAAACTGATCAATTTTTTGATGGGTTTATCTGTGGAAAATACAGACTGTTTATTCTTTCAGGGTCATATATTATGTTCCCAGATAAATCTTTAACAGCACATATAGTTCTTTTTTCTTTCTTTCTTTTTTAACTGGTTAGCTAAGAATTGACCGGATTTGTTACCGTATTCAAAAGTTTGCAAGCCAAGTCTTTGTACTAAGATTTGAGTTTTTTTAATTAATAATTTCATTTAATTCTAGTTTTGTTTTGCGTATTTTGTTAATTATTTCCTGATCTTGCTGGGACACATAATCCTCTTATAAGGATTAGATTTTTTTTCCAAGTTCCTCAATATTTTTGTTTTCTTCTTCTACCCTCTGTGTCTATAACCATGTTGAGTACTATAAAATTAACATTTCTATGCGTTAAAATTGCTGCTCCCCTTTGTCTAGAGTTATAGCAGGCTGAGAACACGTGTGTGCAGCTGTGACCTTAGTGTGCCCATAGTCATGTGTGTATGGCTAATGTCGCTTACATGGGTGTGGAAATAGTTATGGCATCACCTTGAATCGACTAACTGATATTAATAAGTTAAACAGATGTTAACGCAAGAGGATGAGAAAGAAAAAAGGATTCTTATCTGGAGTGATGTTACAGTCCCGATCAAAAGTTTAAGACCACCTGAAAAATGACACAAAATCATATTTTTGCATGTTTGGATCTTAACAAGGTTCCCAGTAGCTTCAACATGGAACAAGGAGAAATGGGAGTGAGACAAAATCATTTTCTGATCATGCAGTTTAATGAAAACAACGTTTAAACTGAAACAGGCTGTTTTACAGCTGATCAAAAGTTTAAGACCACACCTCCAAAATAACCTGTAAACCCCAAAACAGAAATCAAAGTTCCAAACATGAACTCAGTGACGAACACCTCCACTGTTATTCTGCCTCTAAACATCATAATCCGTCCTTCATGCTGCTCAGTAACATTCAGTATTTATTATTTACTGTTACTGATGCTGATGTTGGCTGTTGCCGTGGTTTCCTGCTGTGTTGTTTTCTTTTGCTTGTTTTTTTTCAGCAGGTCTTTTCTCTCCGTCTCTCTTCTCATCTGTTTTTCTTTCCTTCTCCTTCTGT